>NW_020455466.1:5308802-5345188 GCF_003342845.1 Nothoprocta perdicaria | reverse complement strand
TTGCTCAAATCACAGTTTTTTTTTTTTTTTTTTTTTTGAACAGTGATCTCAATGTTCAAAAGTTAATGGCCAAAACTTGTAGTTTAAAATCTGTTTCCTGTTACAAGAGTTATAAGCATTGTGATGACAGCTTAATAAATTAATAAATTAATTAATTAATTAATTAATTAATTAATTGCCAATCTTTTGTACCAGGACCTTATAAAATATAAAAAAGAAAAAAAAAGGGGGGAGGGGGGCGAGGAAACCCTTGATGGACTACCAAGATTAACATTCAGATGAAGAGTCTCCATATCATATTGTCAGTTCTTCCATCAAGTGACTTGTAAATGTACCAGGGATGCCTTATCAGAACAGGCAGTCTAAAATCCTTAAATACTAAGAACACATATCCTATCTTTGTAAGAAATTAATGTCAAACACTGAATTGGAGATAAAATGTTAACCATTCTGTATTCTTTACTCTTATTTTCTCATTCCAAAACTAAAAGTACGCTTCAAAGAAGCTTACAACCCATATGCTTGTTTTACTTGATCTTGCTTTGGTTCCTAAAGGGACTGCTCAGACATCTAAAGCATAATAAAAGTTGTAAAGGAAATGAGGAATCAAAGAGGAATAGGAAAAAAAGATAAATGTCATATAAGGCATAAATAAATAAATAAATACGTAGATATATAAATTAATAAATAAGACAAAGTGACCTAGGGAAAGAAAGATGTTGAACTGCTATTTCAAGAGAAAAAAAGTAGATTTATGAATAAATAAGATTGAAGTGCAAATGCATTCTTTACTTTCCTTACAAACTTTTTCAAAAGAAAACATAGTCCCAGGTATTACATAATAGATAATAAAAACTAGACTTTCATAGTTAACTGTTAAGAAATTAGAAAGGAAGCACAATTTCTCAATTAGCATCCATATAGAGTAGATGTTCTTTCATAGTGACATAAACTTTTCCAGAAAACCTAGCTTGGAATTGTGAGAGTAGATGGATGCTCTCCGGGTGTGAAAATAAAAATAAAAAGAGAAATGAAAAATGACAAGGAATCCAGCCATCACAACAGGCAGCAGGGGCTCTGATTTCATGTCAAGCTTGATCTGATGATTCTGAGGAAGTCAAATAACATCCAGGTTCCCTAATACAGGTTCAAAAGCTTGACTGCCTAAATAAAGGGGAGCTTCAAAATTTAGGATTTGATTTATGAAGCTATAAATTATCAGCCCAGTGGAGAATTCTTTGCTTTTTGCTTTGTAGAAGCAAAATCAAAAACTAGGATAAGAACACCAAAATTAATGATGCAATGCATCTTCGCAATTGAGTGAAGGAAGTTCCTATCTCCTGTCTCCTTCCTTTCCACAAGAGTTTGTAAACAAGGAAGTTATATGCCTTTGTTGTGAGGAAGTCCAAGTCAAGCTTAAGGATGGCACTTGTGAATGCTTATGATCCTACCTCCAGGATCTTTTTCTTATGATCTTTTGAAGGAACATTCCAGGATCTTCTTTTTTTCTTCTAATATAGTAAAGCATGGGTGATCATTTGAATCCCACTCCAGCACCATGAGCTTCTGCTGCTTCTAGCACTTCATATCCATACAGATGTGGTGCCAAACTCCTGGGAATTATCTTGCCTCCCACAGAGAAGCAATAAACATATATCACATGACCTATCCTAAGACTTAGAAGACTTTGAGTTGGGGCGGGAGGGGAGGATTGTTTGTTTTATGTTTTTGTTTTTTAATTAATCTAGATATGAAAAACTGAATGTGATATTTCTGTGGCTGATTGCCTTAGGAGATTGCATATGAATGCAGATGTTTTGGATTTGGGAAAGAACACTCTACCCCTACTCCACAGTATCCCCACAGTTGGGGATGTTTTTCCTCTTTCGAAGTTGTTCAGCAGTTTTGAAAGGCTAGAGTCAGGGGAGAAAAGAGATGAGATACCAGAAATCCTGTATCTACGAGGAAAATAATCAGTTTTGAACTCAGAATAAGATAAAAGCAATAGTATTGAGAAAGTCCTAGAGTAACAACAGAAAACAAGTCAAATGTGAACTTACAAATACTATGGAAGAAAGAAAGAAAACAAAAATAGAAATTGTGTTATCATTTTAGATAAACAGAGATATATGCATCATAAATGGGAAATGCATTCAGATGTGCCTAAAAGGGAGAGTTGCAGCTTACCACTCATAGTGATGAGCTCTGGGCATTTACAAATTGAGGAGAATGTTGAAAAACAGAAACTACACTGCTGCATTGTCTGACCTTTGAGGATGGAACTAAAAAAGGTATAAAACATATATATCTTGGCTAAATTGTGTCAATGAGAGAAATCCTTAAACAACGTGTTTCTATCAAAGCAGAATGAAAAGCACTTAAGTTGGTCCAAGAGAGCATAAATAACAATAAAAGGAAAACTCTGAGACAACATATAATTTCGTAACCTTGAAACATTCAGCTATACAACAGTCCTCCAAAGGAGTGGAAGAAAATCTGTCACTGAAATAAGTATAAGTTCTGTAGTCGTAATATGACAGAAATTTATCTCAGATATTATACCAATCCTGTTATTCAGTAGAAATGGACAGTATTCACCAGCATGAATGGGACACCTAAATCTAACCTTTAAACCAATCACAAAAAAATACTACTGGAAACTGGATTCTCTGGATGGCAGAGAATAATATGCTATTGACAAAGAAAACGATAAGGTAAGCAAGTGGAAATATTTTATTTATGGCAAATTACATTCATAATTCTGAATCTCTTACATAATTCTATCTTTCATTGCATACTATAGACACAGATTTTTAACTTCAAAAAAAATGAGCAATAACATTTATTGGAGAAGGTTTTTTTTTAATCTTACTTTAAGATCAACAATACCAGGATAGAAAGCTCATAAGGTCACCATAATGACAATAAAAATATCCAAAAAATTAATATATAATTTGCCCTCTTCTGTACGTGAAGATAAAAAAAATGGGGAATAGACATTTATCCTTCTCTATAACTGTAGGTAAGATTTTTCTTACCTGCCTAAGAGATGATGTAGTACAAGTCAAGTAGTAGAATACAAGGAAATGAACTGAAGGCAAAACACCACAGATATATTGAAACAGTGCTGCACCACTCAGTCAAACTCCATACACGATATGCATACAAACACAGACTAATATAGTAGATATGTTTGTTGAAACAGATAAATGAGACAGAACAAACAAAAATACAACTTTTGAAAAGGCATTTTTCTCTAGCAGCAGCAGCTTGTTCTCTCGTCTCTCAAAGGAAAAGCTCAGTAGTCTACTCCGCTTCAACTCTTTTTTTTCTCTTTAGTATTTATCTGATGTTTGCATTCACTGAAGTTTCAAACTGAAATGAAATCTGTTCAAAAATACCCTGCACAACTACAGATTCTTAGTAATTTTTTTTCATTCGACAAAAATAGGAGCAGCATCCAATACCCTGTGGACCTCTGACCATAAGGGCCCCCGAGGCAAGAACTGCTTCTGTTTATGTAGATGAGCAGTGGAGACTTATTGACTCACTTTAAGGACACAGGATTGTTTACAGAACTGTTATAATGAAAAGGAACTTGAAATTCAGACCATACTACTTTTTCCCTTACTTGCTCCAAACAAAAGATACTTTCTTAAACAAGCAAAAAACAAGCTCTTAAAAACAAGCTTCCTTAGATTTAATACAGATATAACCAGAGCTAAGGAATTCAAGTGACATGAAATAGGTTTTAATAAAACAGGTGGAGAATTTTCTTCTGTGCAGAGAAACACTTTGTGCAAGGTGGGCACCCATGTTAAAGTATACAGCTACACTGGAAGCTACATAGAAAAACATGCCAAGATAGACAAAACATGAAGTAGATTTTAAATGAAAAGCTTATCCTGTACATTGTTTCTGAGGTTAAGAACTTCTATACATGTCTTAGTTTTACTGACTGCACTGGTCTTGTGACATGTCCAGAATAAAGGGTCTGTTGAAGTACTTTCTCAATATTTCCACAGACATTTACATTCCATATGTAAAAATAGTTATATGACATTTGTTCATTTTTTTTGCCTTCTTTCTTCTTCTTTGGAGAACTTATTTACATCTGAGCAAAGACACTGGAGAACCAGGCCCAGAAACAGTGATGTATAAAGAGATGAAGAGTTATAAATAGCAAAGCAGACAAATAAACCAGCTTGATGCCAGAAGGAAGTAGTGCAGAAAAATCATTTGCTCATGCCTCCATCACAAACCAGAATGTAATTTGGGATAAATACTGTGTAATTTGGACTAAGATGTCTTTTTTAACAATGAATAACACACTAGAGATTTCTTAATCTTGGCTGTCCCATATATAATATAAGCATACATGCATATAAAGTGAAATTACAAATATAAAAAGTTGAAAGCAATATAGCTCTTAAAATTTGCTGCTTATCCCCCTTCACTGACTATAATGTTTTAATCAGATTGACCTACAGCCCCTAATCAGACAGTTTCCATTAGAACATATATAAGATCTTATCCATTTCATTGAAACGCTAAACTAAGACCTTTCAATCACTTTAACCTAATTACTGACAGATGAAAAATGACTTGTCTAGTACAATTCCTGTCAAAATAAATCCAGAAGAGGGATCTAATTTGAGTGCTGGAAAAACAGTCATGATGTCCTAAATGCTGGCTTCTTACACAACAACCTCTTTATTTTGAATTCATTAGTAAAATATTAAAGCCTTTGGCAATACTGTATAGTATCTTTATTTAAGTTTGATCTTACGAGCCCTGGAATTGGATATGTATGCACATAAACTTATTAATGCTCTTGTCCAGTTTGACTCTTAATATTGAAGTGACTTCGGTATTGTATTCCTCTTTAATAAACAAATAATTGAAGCACATAACAAGAGGGCACTCTTAGCATATGCATACAGGAAGCCAAAACCAAATAATCTTCTTTCTCAGTCTCATGCCATGCTTACCCCTTAACACAAACTTCAGGCTTTAAATTGGGAGAAGACAGATTTAAAAAATATAGTTGTACTCTGCCTATCAAACAACCTCAACTGGCCATTCTAATTAAAGATGATTACATTTCAGCTCATCTTCTTGTCTTCTCAGATTCGTTTTCTAATTCCTTATCAAAATAACTGCACAGTAATTACTTGTACTTAACCATCTATCAACTCAGATGGAAGTAAGAAAATCTTTTTTTTTTGGGGTGTAGCCCAGGAAAGATCCAACTTCTACCCAAGGCTCTTCAGAAATCTTAGCAGCAGCAGCAGTTGCTTACCTGCTAGGATGAATTAGCAGACCTTCCAGCTGCTCTAATAGCACTTTTACCTTTGCTAGAATTGACAGATTTGAAAATCATTAGAGGGAGATTACAAAAAATTGTACAAATTTTCCTCTTTGTGCTCTCAGCCACTGTGGGACTTTAGATCAGAAAATTTCAAGGTTAGATGAATTAGTAAATTGAAAAAGATGGGGCAAAAGCTGAGAGTGGTTTTGGATTCTGATGACAATCCTGTTACATGCTCATTTCTCTTGAACATTGCTCATATCAGTGCTCTTCATAGTGTATGGAAATTTATTGTAAAAAGTGTGTACAACCAGAAGACATTTCTATGTATTGACAGAAAAAGCTGGTTGTATAGTCAGTCAACTACAATGAGGTTAAGGAATTGTCTATAAAATCAGAACTGAGGTGATAAAATTCTGCTTATCCAATCGTAACGTCATAAAAGTAGCAGAGATAATGTTTCTATATTTTTCAGAATTTATAATAAGGCATTTCTTYTATACTGACCATAAGTACATAACTTGCGTACATCCTACTTGTGTGCAAACCATCAAAAAAGCAAATCTCTATAACACTGTTTTGTGTGCAGTAAAAATTTTGAGACACTAGTGGGAAATCCTGAAATATGATTTAGYTTTTCATTAAATCATAGAATTCTTAAGATTGGAAGAGATCCTCCAGAGGTCATCTAGTCCAACCCCCCTGCACACATAGGGTCACCTAAAGCCCGTGGCACAGGATTGCATCCAAAAGGGTTGTAAAGATCCCTTAGAAGGAGACTCCACAATGTCTTTGGGCAGCCTGTTCCAGGGCTCTGTCACCCTCACGGTTAAGAAATTTTTCCGTAAGTTCCTGYGGAACTTTTAGTGTTTCAGTTTGTGGCTGTTTCCTCTAGTTCTATCAGTGGTTACCACTGAAAAGAGGCTGCCCCATCCTCCTCACTCCCTCCCTTGGGGTATTTATACACACTGATCAGGTCCCCCCTCAGTCTTCTCATAGGTCTTCTCAGGCTGAACAGGCCCAGCTCCCTCAGTCTTTTCTCATAGGGCAGATGTTCCAGGCCCCTGATCATCCTCGTAGCCCTGCGCTGGACTCTCTCCAGCAGCTCCACATCCCTCTTGTACTGGGGAGCCCAGAACTGGACGCAGTACTCCAGATGTGGCCTAACCAGGGCTGTGTAGAGGGGGGCGATCACCTCCCTAGACCTGCTGGAGATGCTCTTCTTAATGCACCCCAGGATCCCGTTGGCCTTCTTGGCCACCAGGGCATAGGGCTGCCTCATGGTCATCTTTTTATCCACCATGGCACCCAGGTCCATCTCTGCGGGGCTGCTCTCCAGCAGGTCAACCTCTAATCTGTACTGGTGTCCAGGGTTATTCCTCCCCAAGTGCAGGACCCAGCACTTGCCCTTGTTGAACCTCATGATGTTTCTTACCACCCAGTTGTCCGGTCTGTCCAGGTCCCTCCGCAGCCCTCTGGGGTATCAGATACTCCTCCCAGTTTGGTATCATCAGCAAATTTGCTGAGGGGGCACTAAGTCCCTTCATCCAGTTTGATGAAGAGTAAATTGAACAGGACTGGACTGAGGACTGATCCCTGGGGGACACTACTAACTACAGGCTTCCAACTGGATTCATTGCCACTGATTACCACCCTCCGAGCTCTGCCATGGAGCCAGTTCTCAATCCATCTCACCATCCACTCATCTATCCCACACCTCCAGAGCTTCCCCAGGAAGATGCTGTGAGGGATGCTGTCCAAAGCCTTGCTGAAGTCCAGATAGATGACATCTACCCCTTTGCCTTCATCTATCCAGTTAGTCACTCCATCATAGAAGACTGTTAGGTTAGTCAAGCATGATTTCCCCTTGGTGAATCCACACTAACTATTCCTGAGCACCTTCTCGTCGTCCATCCGCTTGGAGGCAATAGCCAGGATGAGCTGTTGCATCACTTTCCCGAGGATGGAGGTGAGAGTGAATGGCCTGTACCTGCCTCGGTCCTCCTTCTTGCCCTTTTGGAAGATTGGCATGACACTGGCTCTTTTCCAGTCCTCAGGCGCCTCCCCTGTTCTCTAGGATATTTCGAAGACGATGGCGAGCAGCTTAGCTATAACATCTGCCAGCTCATGCTGCACTATGGGGTGAATTCCAACAGGGCCCATGGATTTACTGGTATCAAGTTGCCCTAAGTGCCCTCTGACTCAAAAATATGTTTCCTTTGATCACGAAGTAATGAAAAACAGTTTCAGAAGATCTATTTTTAACAGCTGATCTTTATATCTGTCAAGGTGAATGTGTATATACGTTGCTGAGAGTATAACTTAGATTGCTACGAGTTCTTCTGCAAGCTTCCTAAGATATTACATCTTTTTGTAATTTTTGTAATTATTACATCTAAGGTATCACACCTGTTAAAAATATTTTACCTGTACATTTGTTGTTTTCCTAGCATTTAATGTTTCGTTGACTTATTTAAAATTAAGCGCATTCTAGATTTCTGTTTTGGTGATTTATTTACTCTTAGCAATATGTGTAGAGTAGAAACTTGCTTCCCCTAATCTTCTAGAGTGCTTTTAAAATATTTATGTTACAGAAAAACAGCAACAAATGCAGACTTTAATTAAGCAAAATTAAGTAACTCATAGAGAAGGAGAAAAAAAATTCAAAGTTACATAATCATAAGCAAGAAATTAAAACATATGTATGAAATGGGTTGCTAGAATAATATTAACGTTTCACATGAACCAGTAGCAGTATAATATGAAAAGGCAGCAAATCCAAAATTCAAATCGAAGAACTGCTATACCTTGTTTCTTCATAAATACTGCTATGCTTCTAAGAGTAAGCCTTCATTTTATCTTCTTTGTGTTGTTTATAGATTTATTTTCRTCTGAACTGGTAATTTCTGACTATGTGAACTTTCTGTTCATTAACAAACTCATTCTCCGTACACATTTCAGAGCTGCTCATGCATTATGCATGCAATGTGAAAAAGGTGATATTGCCAATATTTTCATCTTTAACTGCCCATACTGGAAAAGTATAAATGAAAATTAGGTGTCTAAATTGAATCTTCTCTGTGTGGGTGGTGACTTATGTGTGATTTTGAATTCAATCTCATAAAAAATTACGTGAGACGAAATGAAGATATATAGTTATTATTGACTTCAGGTGGGAAACATAAAAAATACGATAATTCTGTATGAGACTAACTAGATTTAGGTCCCTAATTTCAAGAAGAACAAGAAGAGGAATGAATTACCAACTAACCAATTAGCAGAAGATGGCAGTGAAAAGAACTATCTCATGCTATGGTATACTTACTACAAAAACAGGTCTAGTGTGATAGATTTTCACAGACAGACTCTTTCAGACAGAAGTTCAGAGAAAGGCGACCAACTGGATCCTATGCCTAGAAGAACTTTTGTGTAACAAGCAGCTAAATGAGCCTGAAAAGGAGATAGAAGAGAGAACTATAGGTATATTATAGTGTGAGAAAACAAGCAGGTGACATATGCAAAAACAAACACCTAAACAAATCAGGATAAGAGAGAAATGAAAGAGATAATTGATAGTTGTTAAAAACACCAGTGCCACTTCAGGTAGTCCTTGAGCCACAAATTGTTGGAAACTGGGATAAACTTGGAGAATTATCTTCCTTTAACTCCTTTCTCAAAAAATGCTATTAGCCACTGTCAGACATAATATGCTGAGCTGAATGGACCTTTTGTATGATCTGGTATCTGATCATTCTTAAGATCAATGAATATAAATCAAAAGGAATGAAAACATGTAGTAGCATGCAGATTCCCTCCTCAGGGTTTGCAGTTCTGAGCATATATATTAGTACTAACTTTGGCTGCAGTTATATCACACAAAATTACTTTGGATCAAATCATTTTCATTAATAAAAAAGAACAATATTGCAATTTATTTTAATTTCCTGACACTCAAAGAGATTAATCTAATCTGTTCTAATGGCATCTACCTAGATGAATTAAACTTCAATTAGATTTTGATTAGAAAGAGATCACTAGAGGGGCTGCCACTAAAGAAGAGAGAGCGAAATAGCCAAGAGCACTGCCCCAGAGAAAAGTAAACAAGGCACAAACTAGAGCTGTTTGTGCCAGAGCTGTTCCTTGTTATTTGTAATGTTTGTGTAATTGCAGCATCCTCTAAAGATGCTACACTCTACACTCTGAAGAATTACGTCTTTGATGTTTTTAGCTTCTCTATCCTTTTATGATGATATTTTCTAGCATTTTCTATCCTACAGCTTCCTGAAATCCTTACAAGCTTTAAATCAGAAAGCATATTCAGAACTGTTCTATAGAGAGAATAGTTTGCTCCACTAAGTTAAAAATAAAAATGATAATTAAGACTTCCTAAACACAACATATAGCACAAAGAGAACATTACAATACTGCAAGGAAGCAGTAGAAGCATATATACCTTCCCTTCATGGGAGGGTAAGTGGTTAATAGTAACAGTGTTCTGATCTGGTTTGAYCAGGACATAAATGTGACAAATAAACTGAAACTGAACTCTATGTGCAATTGTGCTCTCATGCAAATATTCCTCTACCTGAATATGGAAAAGAATGTTCAGGCCTGTGAAAAAGCACATATATAAAGCTCACATTACAATTGAGCAATGTACAAAGAGCCAGGTACTTCAGAGATTTTTCAGATTAAGCATCCAAGAAACTTTTGAGTGCTTACACTGAATTTTGAACCACTTTTGCAGCAATACTTAATTGGACATCTTAGTTCCTTGGCTCTATGTCAGTTCCTGAGTTATTTCTAAATTGCAGCACATAGATCTATGCTTAAACTCCTCTGCTATTGAATTTATCTTTTTCAAGTTTGGTTTGAGAAATGTGGCTGACCTGGCAGCTCCTTTCTGCTTGATGTTACTAAGCTTTAATTCTGAATAGCCATTAAAATTCTGCTTGCCATACACTCCCTCACCTTATTGTCACAGGCTCACTAGAGAATCACTGCGCAGAGAATCTCTACCTTAACAGCTGAGATCCAGCAATAGCCCAGCTGGAGCTCAAGGCTCCGTTTATATCAGCAAGTATGTTTTCCTACAGGGAGAATGGCAAATGGCATATAAATATGCAAAGAAATGAAGGTGAAATTAATGCCACAAAATAACATAATGATGTTTTGTACTTACACGATACCTGTCATGAAAGCATTGTTATGCAGTGATTAATCCTAAAATTGATTCTCAAAAACGTATTATTTTTCATACAGATAGGACTTGGGAGAGGCTAAGGAATGGATTTTCGAAGAATTAAGCTTGCATTTGAGCTGCTCTTTTGAAGATCAGCCTTATCTGTGTAACTAGAGGCTGGTCATGATACAAGGTATGTTTAGAAAGAGGTGACCTTGACCCAAAGGTTATTTGTTAATCTAATAAAAAAAGAGTCTAAAACTCTTACATCTTTTAAGAAATTGTTAAAAGAATGCTCAGAATGAAGAGTCAGCCTGCTTTGCACAGCTCAATGATAGCTATAGTTAAAATAAAGTGGAAAATATAGTAGTTGCTATTAGTGAAACCTCACTGTAATTTAATAATGATTGTCATGCAAAAAGAAATCAGAGAGAAAGTTGCATAAGGAGGACTGAATACAACTATCCCTCATAAAGGTCAAAAAAAACCTCTGTGTTGCTGACAGGATGATAGAAAGTGGGTAGAAGTAAGAGGATTACTTGAGCTTCCTAAGCCTAAGATATAATGAGGTCTATGAAAGGCCTAATGCTGGTCTAACTCCACAGAACACTAGCTGAAGCACTGAAAGTATATTTAAAAAGAGGATCTTTCTAGGTCTTTGGACTTTCCTCATCTAAATGTTTCTGTGTTGAAGGAGAGCTATATTACAGAGCACAGAAACAGTATCTGGGAAACTGTCAACTCTTGATTCAAGAGCATCTATCAATAACACATAATTGGCCTTGTGTTGATTGAGCCCAAAGAAAGAAAGGTAGTCTTAATTTTTAAAATGATTTGTTAAACAATTCTTTACTAGGAAAAGAATTGCAAGCATTTGAAAACTGAACATGAGTTTGAGTTGTCTATATTCTTGAAATTCTACAYGCTCCTCTTCTCAAACTTTTTTGAGGGTCACTAAAAATTATCTCCAAAATTCTTAGAAAATGAAAGCATTAATTAACTCACATGTATGTGGAAAAGAATTAAAAGGTATCTAAATAAAAGTAATGAATGAAGGAAGGAAGATAGGCAACCTAATATTGCTACTAATATGTGGAACAGTTTAAAATCTTTCTCTGAATTCCATAGCATTTAATGGGTGACACGTAAAATGTAATCTGATTTCAGATAGTCCATATGCTCACTATGTCTTGGAAATTAAGGCAGAGGTAATCACTAGATTATCTGATCTCACTCAGATCACTCAGATTCTCAATTCACTCAGATTCACTACAATTCACTCAGATAACTCATACAAATACATGTAGATTTAATTAATAAATAAAAGATAAAACTTTAAAAAGCTGACTGTATATCATACATATAAATACATACAAATCATACACATATCATACATACAAATAAAGAGAGTTACTTTATCAGATATTTTGTTCATGCACTTCTTAAACACTGTAGTTCTCTTCTCTGTATGTAAAACCTGGACCTGTGATAAATGGTGTGATAAGTATGGCAAACCACAAGACTTTTTTTATCAGATCAAACTGTTTTTCAGTTTATGTTAGATTTGCAGTTCAAACAGAGAGAGTTTTTTTATGCTGAATGATTACACAGTATACAAAACATAAATATTCATAGCAATTTTACCAAGTAGAATTTATTGGTTAAGATTCTCCAGAAGAACTTCGTGGAGGGAGGAGGTGAGGAACAGAGAGATAAAAAAACTAAACAAATGAAAAAAAATAGCATTATAAATAAAGTATTTTACTTTCTCATTTTTTTCCTCATTTTCAGCTTGGTTTCTCTAATTTACTGTGATTAAGATATTTAACAGAATTCAGTAACTTGTAAGATCTACTTATATACCATACAGCATCTTTCAAGGCAGAATATAGTCATCTTTCCTGTCTGTTGGCTGGACTAGCTTCTTAATGGTGCACAATGAAGAGCTAAAGCCCTGAAAAGCTATCTCCTCACTCTTACAACACCTTAGTGACTTTGATCCCAGAACAGTTTCCTTACTGCTTGGTTTTCCAGGAGCTGTTCTGGCACAAACTGTTTCAATTTCTGTGCTCACTGATGGCCTGAAAATGCCAAACAGACCTTACTTGTAGCAAGAAAATAGAAAAATATGGATAAAGTAACTTGAGTTCAAAATATTTTAATTTCTATTCCAAATAGAAAGAACCTAAATCCAAATCACATAGAATAACAGAATCACAGAATGGCTGAGGTTGGAAGGGACCTCGAGATATCCTCTAGTCCAACTCCCCTGCTCAAGCAGGCGCACCTGCAGCATGTGGCACGGGGTCGCATCCAGGTGGGTTTTGAAGATCTCCAAAGGAGACTCCACAACCACAAAAAAAAAAAAAAAAAAAAAAAAAAAAAAAAAAAAAAAAAAAAAAAAAAAAAAAAAAAGACAGTGGTGTCTATATGTCTCTGAATCTTATACAAAACTTTTTCTTTTTGAGTTATTGATCTAATGTTCACTGCGACATAGAGGCCTTCTGTAACTTTCTAGGTTTACAAAGAGGATTTGATTTTCACACAAATTTAGACAGCTTATTTATGCTTCTATTTTCTTCTCACAGTTATTACAGTTATAAATAGTCAAACAGTGAAAGCTGACTGAGCTGAATTAATTGATCTGTGAAACATTTCTTTTTAATCATCATGTCAAGAAAACAGAATATTCTAACTCTAAAAGAGTTTCAAATGACAACACTAAGGACAAGTACGGAGAAAAGTTACTTTTAACTTTATTTTTACATCTAATCAAAGTACTTCCTGCTTTTCAAACATCTTCCTCTTTATTACCATTTTCAAATGAAGAGGTTCTGCTGTCAATTACATATTGCTTGCAAAAGCAATCTGTCCATAGTCAGAACTGAAGCTTACCCAAAGAGAAGTTTATCCTCTTTCCCTTCTCAAGGGAAAGAGACGTGAATGCTTTTCTAAGCATTTACTCACTTTTCAAGACTATTTAGAAGGTCAGCTTGAGATACTGATAATGACAGCCAGCTATTTGGTCTATTTGTTCAATAGACCACCTTGTCAAGACCCCTCCCCCTTTTTCATTTATGCATTTCAGATTCAAAAGATTTACTCAAATAAGATGAGACGGCATATTTAACACTGTGTTCCATGCAGCATGTGTTAAAATACTTCTAAATAGTGGTGTATGACTAAAGTCTGCACAAATGCACACAAACATCAGTAAACTAGATTATGTACATTCACTAAGTTATTAGAGCACATGAATCCTTGCTGTGCATTATTCATTTCTCATGTTCATATGTTCATTAACATTTGAAGCACAAGTGGGTATATGGAACTGAGACTGTAAAAAGGGCAGCTGTAACTTCTAAATGAATTAGGAGCAATAAATTAACAGGCAAGGAATTTGCACTAAGCTGCTTTTATGAAAAATTCAATAAACAGTTACTTGTAATAAAAATGGTAATAGGCATGTTAGTTCAGTAAATAATGACGACAAAAAACAGATTATATGTTTTATTGGACTAATTAAGAAAAGCTTTATAGGATCAAATAGCTTTCATCAAATTATAGAAATTTCTTTTTGAAAGAAAAATGAGAATCATTTCAATTTTTCTGCTGAACTCAGTAAGCTACTGAAGACTAGAAACTCACTGAACTACAGTTCATTCCATATACTTCTTATGGTTCTTGTAAGGGTCTTTTTTTTAATGGGGCTTTCATTTATTTAAGCTGTAAGCTACAGTGTCTCAAAAAATCCTGTAATCCTGTAGGAGCATAGCTATTCTATATTGTGTTTCACAGTCATGTATAAAAGGGCCACCAACTTTTGAGAGAGGACTTTTCTAGAGCAGAAGAGATCTTTATTATATTTGAGAAAAGTCTGCTACCTAAATCAGTGCCCAGATATGACTTAAGAAATTCATTCAGTATGGACAAAATGTGCAAGGGACATATTTGCACATTTTAATGAACAGGAATGGAATTACATCTGTGCTTTTTCTCAAGTACTCCTTTGCAGAATCAAGGTGGAAATAGTTACCCTTAGAAACGAATCTTATCTGCTCCCAATTAGTTCAAGACCAACTGTCAAGAACTCAGAGAACTAAGATAAAACATTTACCATGTCACCCTTGTATTTCCTGATCAGCTGTTAGTAGCAAAGAATGTCCCTGTACATTCTCCATTTCAAATGATTTTCTTTTAATTATCCTTGCTTGAAAAAGCATCTGTGGCCAATAGAAATAACTATAGCTTCAGATTCCTTTCATCATTAAGACTGAACTTCTTGTATCCTGTCCAGAACTCTGTTTACAGCACAGCCTGTCCTAATGACTTCCAAAACCATTAGGTCTCTCCTGGTATGTGGGAAAACCAAAAGCTAGAATAGACAACCTATGGGATGCAGACGTCTCTGAAGCATTCATGGCGTCATCACTCAGGCAGAGTTTGAAAGCTGCTTCCTTCCCTCATGAGGGAATAAAACATTTCAGACTTATTTTTTTTTTTTTCTTTTTAATTTCTTATCTCATCTGTCAACCAGCTTTTGTTATGCCAAGATAAGCATCAAGTTCACTCTTGTTTGTATGGGACAAGAGAAGGAGGTAAAGTAGAAAGAGGTACTTTTTGCAAGGAGTGAAAATAAAGCCCAGATCCTGTTTCTTATACCTTATCACACACAATTCACATTCTTCCAAATTCCTTAGCTATTTGATGTACTAGGCACGTATTAGGTATACATATAATCCTCTGTTTAATACAGCTGCAGGCAACAAGATGGTCTTTTATATCCTGATAAATTCTTGGTTTACAGCTGCTAATCATGTGTTAGTTTTTCTTCTGACATTTGGCTGCTTTGCCACATAGCACCCCAGGGTAAATCAGTGCAAGCATTAGTTCACTTCAAGCATTAGTTCACCAGTCAAACCAGTTGAAGAAGAAACTATGATAGCATGAAACAGGCTTCACAGCACTCCTCTTTACTCTTGCAAAAGGAGCAGTTGAAAGGAGGCCTAATTAGAATATTTGCATGGAAAACTGACCTTCAGGTGTATTTCTGTCTGCCATGGAGAGCGTCAGCCATATGGGGGATGCCAGCTGCCATAACAAGAGTCCAGTCCTATAGAACAGTTGCATGGACAGAGAAATGAATACATCAGCTTCATACCAGGTAGGTATTTCACACTGTTCTATCGAAACCCAGCATTTGACTTTACAATACCAAGAGGCAAGAACTGCTCTATTAAATGCAATTAAATCATAGCTGGAAATGTCAGGTATTGCTAGGTTGTGCCTTTTAGCTGGTTTAGCCAAAGGAAAACAAAAAGTGCAATAACAACACTAAAGCCTGATATTTGATTTCTGTGAAAAAAGGCATCTTCTGCTCTAGTGAATATTCAGAATTGCACAGACAATAAAGAAGAATATATTTCAATGTAGTCTAGTCTGCAAGGAATATAAATTAGTTTTCTGTAGCTTTGAGTCTCAAAATCACATATTCAAAATCCGTAACATTTTTAATTTTGCCCAGAGAGTTATTGTCTAATTGTCTATAATGTCCTCCCAAATTAATACCAAAATATCATTATATTCCTTTGTAATCAACTTTACTTTCATTCTGTTTAGCTTCATTCTGGGCCCAATCCATGCCCATTTATTTTAATGAGAGTTGGAATGGGCTCATAATTTGCCAGCTGTAATTTCCTAAGTATTGCCTCTTTTTTTTTTTCAAAATATTCTGTTTTTCTTCTCTTAGAGAAATATATGCTTTTAATCAACACCATATTTTCTCTAAATCATGTACTAACTTCCATTATATATCAACTGCTAGGAAATCAATGGATTTAAAAACTGTAGTTATTTTCATGGACTTGTTGAAAGAGAGAGAGGAAGGGAAGGTGGAAGGAAGGGTGGAAGGGTGGAAGGAAGGAAGGAAGGAAGGGTGGAAGGGTGGAAGGAAGGAAGGAAGGGTGGAAGGAAGGAAGGAAGAAAGCAAGGAAGGAAGGGAGGGAGGGAGGGAGGGAGGGAGGAAGGAAGGATCCGGTCTCTATACATGTTATATTCTAGGGTAAATTAGTACTAATTTTACAATTAGTAAAATAATTTGATATTTTTAAAGAAATGCATAACAAGCTTTCTGTTAGTAAACACATGAATGTACATACACACATAGGTACATATTAAGGAATCATCAACTATTTTAGTATAATAAATTCTATAAATTCAGTTAAAAAAGGATAAAGATTTAAGAATATTTAAGCTATCACTCTATTGTGCCCATAAACATTACTGTCCCTTAAAAAAAATGCATGAAACAATTTTTTTGTTATACCTATATTTAGGTAAGTCTGGTGACCACCCTATTTAAATTGCTACTCTGTACTGGGCGACAAATATCTCTTCTAATATTATAAAATCTCTATTAGTCAATACACTTCATATTATTCCAGAAGCCTCAATTTTTCAATGTTTACCATGTGGCTCAGGTAAATTTTTCCTCCTTATAATGTATTTCAAATTAATCAGACATCTTGCTTTTGCTCACGAAATTCATTATGACTCTCCATTATAAATTATTTGTTCCCAAACTAGGTTCACAGATTCTCCTTGGCTTAGTTTAGCTCCCCATTGTACAAAATGAGCTTCTGCTATTTTTTAAGTTTTGGTTTTAGTTCAGTGTGCTGAGGATAGTGTGTTTATTAACACTATTGCAACGAACAATGAAGAGTGGGACATGGTTTCTAAAAGTTCTAAATTAGAAGAATTATTTAAATTCTTTAAAAAAGAAATCTCTCTGCACAGAGGTATTTTTGACAGAAAAATTTGGCTGCTTGAATTTGAAGTTCTTCAGCGGTATTCAAAGACAATCTTTATAATAAAGAGACAAAAATCCAAATATTGTTTTTATACTCCTAAATTATATAAACTTTATATTTGATCTGAGTGTAGATTATATTAATTCATATCCTATATTCATATCCAATAGTCTTTGATATAAATGTAAAGTATATGAATTCATATTACATATTCATATTCCATAGTCATGTTCATCTATAGAGATTATGTGTTTGTATACATATGCCTACATAAATGAGTGTGTGTGTGTGTGTGTGTGTGCGCGCGTGCACGTATATACACACTCCAGAATACAATTCAAGATACCTTGAATTGGATTAATCATATTTAATTTAAATTCTTGACTACTTAAATTAGGAGCTTGACCACTTTAAGATTCCTTTGTAATCAAAGAAAAGAAGGAAATATCTCCAAATTTTACAACTATAAGGGGACTTCTTAATTCCTGCCAAAATGGGAACTTTAAGATTTACAGACTATGACTTAACAATGCTATACTACTACAATATTAATATAGATGGTTAATACAGATTGTTAATGCACCTCTTCATTAAATCAAAATTATTATAAAGATATGCTGTTCTATCAGAGACCTTTAGGAATATATTCAAGAAATCACTTTGCAAAGACATGAAAATTTCTTTCATAGAAAAAGTTAACTTAAAAGAAAAAAAGTGATTAATATTACAATGTGAGGCTCTTCAGGACACTCCAAAATATTATATTCAGTGTTGTTCATATCATTTAGTGTTGAAATTATTATATTTAAGTCAACTTCAAATATATCCACTCTTAAAAGAAAATGAGTCATTAACAATGCCAACAGATTTTTACTGCCATATTCAATGAAATTAGGCTGCTAAGAAGACATACATATTTATGAGTGAGTTAATACATTGAAAAATGCTATTAGCTCCTGATAAAAGAAGAATACTTACATATTTTTATGAGGTATAGAGTAAAGAATTAAATGTAGGATAGTAGATATAGGCAAAAAAAAATCAAAAAAAATAGAAAATAGGAAACATGTTTTCTCTCCTAGGACATTTACATCAAAGACATTTGTGTCACCTATTTATTACAACCTGCTTCCTTTCCAAACAGTTGAGACACATAGAGCAATATCTAAGATTCAGAGGATGCTATCAGTTAGCAACACATAAACCCTATCTCAATGAATATAACATGCAGAAATTAATATATTGATTTTGCTTATTTTGCTTTTATTTTTCCATTTAATAAAGTCTTTCCTAAAGCTTTCCTAAGTATATTCTTTTCCAAAGCTTTCCTAAGTATATTCTAAGTGAGAGTATATCCTTAAATGTGCATAAACCCTTTGCTGCTATTGCTGCCTCTCCTAAAAATAGTATATTTCAACAAGCCGTTCCACTAATCTACTTTCATATAAAAGAATCCATCCTTGTGTATGCACTCCCTCAAAACATACACATATCTTACTCCAAATCTGCCCATAAATAGGAGTAATTAATGGGTGAAGCTTTTACATAGAAGAGTTTTAGACATACAGGTCTGAAGGTGATCTTGAAAGGTCCTATTCCATGTTCAAAAGCAAGATGTATTATATCCATACTTTACAAGGTTTTGTCTGAGCTTCCCACCATCCTATTTCAGAATTGCTCTTGCCGTCAGAGAGTTCTCTTTTTTTGATTCATATTTTCAGCAATTTAAGTCCATTTCTTCTTATTCACTTCATTATATAAGTGGAAAATAAACAAATTGTCTTTGTTTTTGTAGCAACATTTAAGGCCCATGAAGACTTATTGCTGCCCTGTAATCCTTTACACCTGGGGTTTCCCTTTTAGACCAAAGATATTCAGTGTTTTCTCAGAGGATATCTCTTTAATTGGTTTCTTTTTTCACTGTCCTACTCTGGACTACCTCCAGCAAAATTACATTTGTCTAGAAGGACAGTGCCAAAAACTGGATACAATATTTCTTCAAAGTGTTGTGGGAATGAACAAGAGGCATATTATTATTTTATTTGTCTTGAGAATCACCTCTCTGTTTGCCTCTCTTTTGTTTACATTCACAGTGATCTCCCAGTCCTATCCAGAGAACTGGCCAGTTGCTCATGGGCATGTTTCTTTACACTTCAGTATTAGTTAAGTGTTGTCCCTACTGGATTTCACCCAGCTTTTTAACATCAATTTCTCCAACTTGTTAAGGTATTCAGAGCCCAGTTCTGTTCTCCCAGCAGGCTTGGAGCCCCTCCTGCAGATTTAATAAATAGATTTTCCATTCTGCTATCCTGGTTGCTAACGTAAACGTTCACAGAATTGACGGCAGGACAGATCCTTTTGAAATCCTATTCAGAACATCCTTCCTTTTCGACTACGAAGTGTTACTAAGTCTGAATATTTAATCCAAATTGTGTTCCTCATCCATATACACAGTATTTTGGTGTATTCTTGTCCTCATAGAAAGATGTCATGGGAGATAACATTGTAAGATTTAACAAAACCAAAACATGACATATAATATCTCCCTTATCTGTAAAGCCTATTATATTGTTGTAGAAATTACAGTTGTTTGACATGATTTGTCAAACAGATCTATGTCAGATACTACTCAGCACCATGTTGTCTTTCACATTTTATACCTTAAGTTTTGAGRTTATGCTCTATGTTCTTTTTTCTCTCACTAATCTTTACATTGAAAAAAAAATATTTCCCAGTACATTTTTGTAGAGTATTTGTAAAGCCAAATGACAGCTATATACTTCATTAGTATTTGCCTTTTGCAAATAAACTCTAGGAAGATCTTTTCTTTCCCAGTGATTTACTTTTTATTTTCTATTGCAATTTCATATAGTCTAGATTTAAGGATCTTTACTTCCTTTTAAATCCTCACTTTTTACTCTTCTGTACTGCTAGTACTTTAATTTTCAAATAGTTGAATTTTGCTCTTTCATCTTCCAATACTTTATGTATCTGTTCCCCCCTTTTTTATTCGTAAGTATATCTATGCAATTTATAATAATTAAAAAGTGGAACGCTTTTACTTAAAAAATAAATAAATGATAAAGATGTAGTCTCCCTAATATTATTTGGATGATATGCAAGTTATTATAAAAATAAGCTCCATTCTATTCCCTGTCCTTTAGAGGAACAAAATAATATTGGCTATTACTGCTAAAATCATATTAAATCCATTTCACCACTTCTTACAAGAAAAGGTTATTGAATTAAAACTTTTCTGTGAGCTTTAGACAGTCAAAAAGCAAGTTCTTAAAAGCATAGGTTAGCCAAGGGTACCATGGATCCTGCTGCAAAAGGCAAATGAGAAAATGCCTGTCCTACATTTCACTCAACAAAAAAGGACATTTTTTTTTGGGGAAGACAGACCTCTTTTCTCCAGCATCAGTAAAGAATTATTTTTATGTGGAAATCAAATAATATCCTCCTTTCTCCATATCCCTGCTTTACTTCCCCTCACTCCTTCCTTACCTATGCACTTCTTTTTGCCTCAGCCCTGKGCTCCTGTTGATACTGGAGGAGGTCTGATACTGGAGGATACAGTTGATACTGAGGAGGTCTGATGTTGGATGAGGTGGAGCCACAACAATCTTGTCACACAGATGGTGTTGTCCTCCACATGGCATGGACTGGTCCAGTGACGAAGTATGATCCATCTAGTATCACTTAGAATGGGCAGATAGATCGATCTGACGCCTGGCATTAATAACATGGTGCTTCTAAGAGAAGTACAAAAGCAAATGAAGCACATCTTTTTGTTTTAGGCATGTAATCATTGTTATTTTAAGACTTGAGTGAGATTCATTAGTAATTTACTGCACTGGGACTGCACTGCTTTTTGGTTAATAACAGAGGGATCCTGACGACAATACTGTCTATGACCTGTTCCAAAGAACACATAATGAAATGGCAAAGGAAAAAAGATTAACTGTGGGACTAGTGAGCTTGTGGACTTGTTTTGCTTCTTCTTAGTATCAGGAAATAAGTAAAACTATTAGTTTCAAGCAGAGCAAAACAGCTGTACAAGACAATAATAATATATATACTTAGTTCACTGTTTAATATACATACGCCTATCCTAAAATTTTTAATAATTTATTTGCAAATTGAATGCTACGTGTTCCAAACTCTGCAGCAGAAAAGGCATTTTATTTATAATAGGAAAGCTAGAAGACTGAAGAAGCCCTTGTCCTCTTTCATAGCATGAGTGACATAAAATAGAGCTACTGTAATAACAGGGAGGGGAGCAACCCGTAGGCAACTTACAGCTGATCTTTATCATAAGCAAATTATCAGCCATTCTGATGAGGTAACAAGCTTTCTGCTACTGCTCTGATATCATGACTATTATTCTATCATGATGAAAAAAATAGGAATATATTTCTGCATTAAAGAAAAAACACATTGAGTATTTGAAAAATAAGGTATTGCTCTTTAGCTACTACCCATAAGAGCTTCACAAAAATGTATCGAATATCTATATCTATAAAGGCTGTCACAGCCATAAGCAATATTAAAATATAATACTTTTAATTAGAGGACACACATCCTCCCACAGAGGCAAAAATCCTGCTTCATTTCAACTGCACCAGTTCTGCAAGATTTTTCTACCTCTTTATTTTCTTTGGAATACTTTGAATCACACATTCTAGCTCTCCAAAATGTCATGTTTTATCTCTGAGTTTTCCTAATGATCACATCACTGTCTGGGGATTTGGATCCTTGTTAGCCTTTAGTCCTAAATGGCCCTGCTGAGCTCTGTTGCTTTCTAATTATTTTAAGCATATCAATTAAAGCTTCTCCTTAGTGTTTACATCAGAGACTTCTGTACAAGAATGGCAGAAAACCTCACAGAAAGTCTTCAGTTCAGTTTGAAGACTGAGTGACAAAGGTCATTAAAGAAATGACTGAAAAAGAAAGGTTTCTTTCTACACAATGTTTGAAAAGAAAACATAACAAGAAAACTACTCCAAAGATTCACTTTCTCAGTGCTAGCTGCAGCCCTTAAAAACACCTGATTATAAGGAAGCTATTCAAGGATCTTTCTTTTAAATGGAAATAAAATAACATAGAAAAAGAAAGTATTTTCCCTCCTAGCATGGAGAGGAAATATATATTTATCCCTAATTAGAGTCACGGTTCTTGGCCAGAAGATGCCACCTCTAGGTAGAGAAGCATCATATGAAAAATAGAACAATAGGTTTCCTTGGAACATTTCTTTAGAGAGTTTGATTTCCCAGGTGGAATGAGACATGCAGAGGTGTGCTAACACAGAGAGAGTCAAGTTGACTATGTTATTTCAGTGTGCTTAAATTTTATTGCAAATTTAATTGAATTCTGTTGAATTTGAAATTCTGAAGTTCATTCTGAAGTTCAGGCTAATTATATTAATTATATGTTTATTATGCATGAAATAAGGACATGGATAGATCTTGATAACATATCCACACCTTGCACTACTGCCTAGCAATTTTTTTTCTTATTATTCTTGCAAATCGCAGGACATCTTTTTTTTTCTTTTTTTTTTTTTTTTTTTCCCTGAGGTGTAAATTGGGCTAATTCTGGTAAGACGGACAAGGGTCCAAAATCATGTTTCCTATAAGATCAGCAATGGATTTTTGCAGAACAGTATAGTGAAAGAAAAAGCACCGACACTTCCTTGATGAGGCACTTCTCCTTTTGGAAATATGTGGTTTTAGTCATGCCTACATCACTGTATTTAATAGACCTTAATGGGACTTTCTTCCATTAGTTAATCTAATTGCTATTTGAGTGGATTTATATTTTGGCATCCAAAACATCCTGCAGCAGTGTGTAACACAATTCAGTTGTGTATTGTATGAAAAGCAATTTATACTTCCTTCTGGTAATTTACTTGGGTGCTCTATTTTTTGTGTTACAAAATATGATTCACAGCTTTTACATCTTATTCCCCCTGCCATTCATTATTTAAAATATTAAAATAAATATTAAAATATTAAAACATTAAGTCATGAGTTATATCACCCTTAGTCACTTCTTTCCAGACTTGAATAAACTTCCTGTATAAATCTCTCCTCTGTGGAAGTCATTCCATATGGTTTGTTATCATAGTCACAATTGCTAGTTCCGTTCTAACAGTCATAGCTCTGTAGAACAGTGAGTTTCACTGTCCTATTGCTTTCAGGCAGCACGGCATATAGCAGACAAGATATGGAAGACCAGGAATCTCACAATGTTCTGACTATATTTTTTTTTCTTTGTACATAYCTTTTGTTTTTCTTCTTTGAAACGGTAATGAATTCAGGAAGATTTCTTCCCTGTTACCTCATGGCATCTTAGCTTCTCCAAGAGACTAGGGGAGGGATTTTGTCAAAAGATACTTGAAAATGCATGAATGTTATATCCGCTATTTCAACCTTGTCTGTGTGCTCAAGTGACTTCTTCATACAACTAATAGATGTGAAACAGATTCTCCTTAGAAAGCCCCATTGATTTATCACTTTTCTATCATCTCATTTATTTGTATTTTTTTAATGTGATTGTTCATTAGTAACAAAACAGATTTACTCAATCTGAAGATGTGATACTTTCTCACCTGTAATTCTGTGAATCCTCTGGCTGTCATTTTAAGGACTGCAATCTTCCATAAGCAAAGCCATTTAAAGTTATGGGCTAAAAAAATAATAATTTTTTTTCAGCCATATCATGTCTGATTTCTTTTGAAACTCCTGGCTGAAAACCTTTTATCTCCCTAATTTTTTACTATTCATCACCAAATGTCTACTATCTTTTTTACTGATATTTCAATTTTAAACTTAATCTGATGAAATAATCTGATGTCAGAATACTTTTAATTGGTATATTTATTTTGAGGTCTRGTTGGGAAGARAGAGGACTGAAAATTCCTCCTGATCTTTTTGCTCAGTCTTTGCGCTCAGTGCATGTTGCAACCGTGCATCTTTTTGTTTCTTTGTCTGTCAGGGTTTTTTTTTGTTTGTTTGGTTGTTTTTTTTTGCTTAGAAATTAAGGTCTATTTTGATGTTACAAAAATATTGCTTATCCTTTCTTTATTTTTTTCTTCAAACACACATACAAATCTTTCTCAAGTTACTGTTGCTGTGATTTTACACACATAGATTGAACACCTGCTGCAATGTTCAAAAGGATTGGTCAGACTTTCCTTGCTACTATTTCCGGTTTTCCACAGACACAGGAAAAAAAAATCATCAATTATATTACATTTACATCTCTTTGAAATTGAAGATGAAATATTAATTGGCCACATTATTCCTAAGTCTTGGAATTCTTGGTTCTCAGATAGAAGTCTTCTTTTTTTCTGTATCTTACCTGTGACTTTAGTAGGAGAAGACCTTGTGTTGTCTTTGCTCAGCTTCACTTATTCACCTTCACACATAATGCTGTTTAGCTGTTTCCTATTTTTTATCTACTGATCATAATTATGCTCTGGAAAGCTTATCATAGCAAATTTATTGAAAAATGGAATGAAAATTTACTATTGAAATTAAGTAGCTAATAAAGCTGTAACATTTTGATCATACATACACAAGGTAATTATGCTGTCAGTCTATTATTAGATTTCTATATAAAGAAGCTATAAGAGCAGCCATAAAAATGTTCCATAGCAAACTCTACAGGCCTTAAGAAAATAATACACAAGAAATATTTTGTCAATTAGAAAATAGTACTACAATTTAATGGTTAATGTTCTAAAAACTACAATTAGTATTGCAAATAACTAGTATTTTAGTAAGAAATGTACACTTAAGGGTTATTTTTGAAAATTATCTGATTGTTTAAATAATAATAATTTAATATATTTCATTAAACTCATTAATAATTTGCTCTGTAGTCAGAAAAAATAAGAACAAAAGGAAAAGTTATTTATATAGTTAGAGACGGATTTCATAACACTATATACCTATATTTTAACAATTATTCAGATACTTAACACATAAATAGTTTGCTCTAACTAATAATTCATCAACAGAAGTTCACCAGTGTGTTGCATTACATCCTAAAATATATCACAACAGTTACATACTCTTATCCTCACCTCCAAATGTTGAATTTCACAACCTGATATCCCTTTCCTGTTTTAATTCAATGATAGATTATTCAAATTGAAAATGACCTCCTTTTGCTCCAGAATCTCACCCCTTGGTACTGCTTAAGCTCCAATTCATATCTTAATAAAAAATAAATTTCATCATATGCCTATTCAATTTTAGTAGCATCATTGTTCTTCRATTTCACTTTTATTCACTTAATACCTCTAGACTTCACACAAAACCTTCTCACTGTTCATTCCAAATGAGTCTCTTACCATCTTACATACTAACAATTTTTCATATTCAGATGCCTTCTATCTTTTTTTTTTTTTTTTCCCTAAGTCTTTCTAGCCATCATCTTTGGGCTTTTTCATTATGCAGTAATATTGAATTTAAACATCACTTGTTTGTTCCACTCACTTTTAAATCATTAATAAATCAAAGCRAATGTTTAAAGCTTGAAGCAATAAAGCCTCAAGCTTCAAAATACTGTAGTATTGGTGTAGTTTCTCTTTAAGGAAAATATATATTATTTTTCCCCCTTCTCTTCTCAAGGAGATTCTCTTTTTATGTGTGTGTGAGAGAGAAAGAGAAAGAAGAAGAGAGAGAAAAAGAAAGAGAGAGAGAAAAAGGAAGGAAAGGAGGGAGGCAGGAAGGCAGGAAGGCAGGAAGGCAGGAAGGAAGGAAGGAAGGAAGGAAGGAAAAGCTTTAGCCTTACATCTATAAATATTTCTTTTTTTTTTTTTGATTGAAGTAAATAATTAAAATAAATACCTTCACACAAACCCTACTTCTAGGACTTAACTTTCATAAAACACAAACCCCTGAAACTTAGAAACATGGACTATAGCAACAAACTGATGCTTGCACTTTGGCACTTACATACCAGAAGGTGTGTCAGGAATAAAACTGAAGTCATTCCCTGTCATTTCTTTCCTCCAGACTATTTCATTTGTTCTTCTCTACACAGTTATTTTAGTAGTTCTTAGACTACATCTGTTACTATAGAAGAAAACTCCCAAGAACTGGATTCATATTTTAGCATTTCACCCTGGACATGATGTCTTTAAAAAAAGTGGCAGCTAACACAAGAAATAGACACACACAAATCCTGAGATAAGCTCAGGAACATCTAGCATCAAATCGTGGCATTCACACATTTAATGGTAAATAAAGCATTTTAAAGTAATACCTCCTTCAGAAAGACTAGAGCAGCTTTGAATCTCACAGGAATCCCAGCTTCTCTAAGACCTTATATAGTGYTGAAGCAAGTAGTGATCCAAAGCAAGCATGCGTACAATTTCAAACATGTGGCAAATGACTAGAGTGTGAGAAGTGAGGGGAGGTCCACCATGTATGAGGTGGATGTGGGCAGATGTGGATGGAAGCCAGGGGGACACTGGTTTGGAAAGGCACTGGGAAAGAGATGCAGGAGAACATGGTGGTGGGTTTCTAGCTCRGGAAGTTTGTGGACACACCCYGAGGTGCATAGTGAGATGTACTCCTAAATCAGGATCTTCTGCTGTGGTTGCCCTGTCACAGTCAATGTGATAACTAGCAGTGATGATACAGACTAATCCACACTATTTTCATCCTCTCAAAGCCTTGATAAACATTCTGGATTTTGGATAGCATAGCTGAGAACCATCACAGTAAACTTTAGAAGTGCCACTAGAGGGCATTAAAAACACCATAAATAACTTACTGCTAATAGCTGCAACAGCACTTCAAAAGATCCAGGAGTAAAATCTGCCAAGAATGACAAGAAGGACAAACAGGAATTGTATGGGGCCTACACAACATGAGCTCACAGAAAGATAACTGAGCTGAAGATCCTGAAGTTCTGGAACTAACACCACAAGACAGCTTCCACAGAGAGGACAACAGTTAATACTAAATTTTATGTGAGCACTCAGATAATTAGCTAATTTACATATTTCAGCCTGTAGGCCATCTACTTAATGACTAGTGAATGTTATAAAAAGATGACAAAAATTATGTTGCATCCTGTACCTGAAGATCAAATGGTGATCTTTAACTTCATTGAAGGTAACAGAAGCAGCGGTAGGTAGCAAACGCTTCCCTCTCGCTGGCAGACGTAGTGTAATTGTGGAGAGGTCTCTGCAAGCTGAGCAGAAGGGCAAAGCAAAGGGTACATGCAAGTATCCAGAAACCAGCATTCTTATTTCTGTTGTAAGATTTAGACATTCCTGCTTTGGGTTGGCTCAGCTGTACAGCCGAACAGGCACAAAAGAAGAGGCACCTTGTAAGTAACAAGGTCTGTCCAGTATTGTCACTGAAAGAAATATGTGCCAAGTTTTCCTGCAGGCTTACCTCAGTGCTGGAGGATTTTCTTTCCAACATTCTCTGATTCACCTTAGGAAAGAAATCCAAAAAGACGTGAGAAATGCTGCCAATGGTGAAGTCACAGCATTTCTTTTTAAAGGCTCAGTTCCCAAAGGGTCATATAAACTGAACCTTCCTAGAATGATTTGCTCTGCCTCGAGGGTTTATATAAAAGATTTATTTACTGTGAAGAGATATTCTTTAAGGGAGCAATGTCTCTCAAGATCATTTTATTCTGTTTTTGGTCTGAAAAAGTCTTTAAATCTATATGAGCATGTTATACAGGAAAAAGCCAAGCAGGTCTCAGCCCTTTAGGCCTCTARTTCAAGCAGGACCATAAATAGTTATAAATGGTTCACACAGGAGAAAGGCATTATAATGCAAGACAGCCATAGCTGAGTTTAAAAAAAAAAAAAAAGGTTCATTACAGTGGAAGAGACAAACTGACTTATAGTTGTGAACATAGTCTTCCTAAAAGCCAAAGTCAGCTGTGAAATTCCAGTTTGACATGCATGATATATCTCTGACTGTTGCTAAAAAAAGAAAAATAAAAGAAAGCTTCTTCCATTGAAGGAGGCACATACCAGAGAAGTATCCTTATTTAGAGAAGAGTTTAAACAAAGAGTTTTGATATATATTTGAAAATAGTGAAGTATATGAAAAGATGAATATAGCTGAAATCAATATGAAAAGTAAAGCCACTATGATTTTAGGTTTTAATATAATGACTCCATCAAACAGGAATGATATTTATCCTATTTTTTTTATGTTTAAAATCAGCTAATTTTTACAAGGATTAGCTTTAAAGCAGAGAGGAAATTTCTTCTGATATTTGACTTTTTGCTGCTTTCTTTTAACTAAATGACATCATCTTCCRCAGACTGTTTTCACAGTCATTTTTATATGTTTTCATAACATTTCAGGCTACAAATACTCTCAGGTTTATTTCTTAACACAAAAGAAGTTCTTTTAATTTTTATATAGAGCAGTGAATTTCTTTCTACTTCGTAACCTTTTAAAAATATTTTGTTCCAATGTAGCATCCAGCAGAGACACTTTAGCTGATGAGGAACCTGACCAAGACAGAAAGAGAAAAATGCAGACAGATCCTTTTCTTCTCCTTACACTATCCTTATATTTTTCACATATAATTTCAGCTCTGGATTTTTGCTATTTCACAGTTAAAAATGTTGCTTGATATTCAGATTTCTTCATTTACAATGTATGGTGCTGATAGCGCAGCCACATTCAGTGGCCTGCATTAGGAGGAGTGTTGCCAGCAGGTGGAGGGAGGGGAKTCTGCCCCTCTACTCAGCTCTGGTGAGGCCGCACCTGGAGTACTGGGTGCAGGTCTGGGCTCCCCAGTACAAGAGGGTCGTGGAGCTTCTCGAGAGGGTCCAGTGCAGAGCGACAAAGATGATTAAGGGACTGGAGCATCTCTCCTATGAGGAAAGGCTGAGTTTGGCCCATTTAGCCTAGAGAAGAGAAGTCTGAGGGGAGGTCTGATCAATATGTATAAGAACCTGAGGGGAGAATATAGGGAGGAAGGGGCCAAACTCTTCTTGGTGGTGGCCAGTGATAGGACAAGGGTCAATGGATACAAGTTGAAACATTGGAAGTTCCATCTCCATATGAGGAAGAACTTCTTTCCTGTGAGGATGGCAGAGCCCTGGAACAGGCTGCCCAGGGAGGTTGTGGAGTCTCTTTCTCTGGAGGTCTTCCAAACACACCTAGATGCGACCCACTGCCACATGCTCTAAGTGTCCCTACTTGAGCAGGGGAGTTGGACTAGATCATATCTAGAGGTCCCTTCCAACCCTTACCATTCTGTSATTCTGTGATTCCTGGGATCAAATTAAGTGACAATGACCTGAGCACAGTTTTATCTTTAAGGATGGAATATGATTTCCTGTAACATACACCTATTATGATAGCTGTATGTTATTATGATATCATATATTGTAATTTCCCTTCAAACAAGTTATCATAAGCTTTAAAATTGGAAATTAYGCTTAATAAACAACACAGTAATAATAAAATTTATATAACAATATGTATCACTATAACTTAGTACATTATATATGACTAATATGAAGCCCTTTACAACTGAAATCATTTGTGATTTTAAGCACAGTCATGACAACATCAATATATTCAAAAATTTCTGCAACTCCATTTACAGATGGGAAAATACTATTTTGTCTGCTGTATTTATATAAATACAGAATGAATTTTAAATATTTTCAGAAATTGCTAAAACTGTTATTTTAAAAGGACATCAGCCCACAGTATAATGTGTAACTGTTGGAATTGCAGTCTTTCTCTATTGACTATACTATCACTTATCTTAATTGTCGTTAAAGAACATAAGTAACACTTAATTGCTATATAATACTCTCCTAATGTATAAGAAAAAATGCTTTTAAAATATGAAAAATATTACAAGATCCTTTCAATTTTGTAACAGTAAGATAACCATCCTGTGGGTATCCTCACTATTGCTATATTCACAGAGTGAAATATGTACTCTAACATCGAAAATATCCTGAAGATGAGAAAAAATTATAGTAACCTTTCATTACCAAGCCAAGCCATCAAGACTGAATGGCAGCACCTCTACTTTGTACTGTGCTATTTAATATGAGCTGTACAATTAGAATGTAGAGCACATTCATTTTTTCATGTTAAGCTTGTAGATGCATTGATATTTCCCCAAAACGAAGGTTCACACTAGTAGGCACAAAGTAGTAGGCACTAGTAGGCACAAACAATTCAAAACATTGCATTATAGTATTTTTTAATACTATATGCACATTGCATTATAGTATTTTTAATACTATATGCATATAATAGCACATTGTGTAAAGAGTTATGTAATAGTTGTTTATTAGATCTGTCAATATTCCTGTGGAAACAGGAAGCCACAGAGAAGAATATTACATCTTCAGTCRAACTTTACATTGGTTCCTCAAGAAAACAAAAACATGAGAGGCAACGTTAAAAGGGGTTTTGATATTTTTAACAGACACTCCATTTATTTAATGATTATTCGGTCTGAGAAAGTAACATCAATTTGCTCTGGCAATCAGACAGTATCTTTCAAGTAATATGGCTAACACTCTGCAAAACTTTTTATCAATGTCTTCTCAATTATTTTTTATATTTTCCAAATATTACCAATGGCAGCAGTTCAGAAAGTTATTTAAGATGAGAAGCTATACTAGAATTATTTCAAATAATACTGTTTTTATGCAGCTCTAACACTGCAAACACTTGTCAAGCAATTAAGACTACTTATATGAACAACAGTAAGTCTAATGTCAAGTGTGGCTGTCTTTGCTGTTCCACACAAAATTTTAAATATATTGTTTTGCCTCTCGAGTGGTGTTTGTTGTAATTCTACATTGTTTGCAAAGAAATATAAGATGATGTTCTCAAAAATATTCTTTGTTTTATGCAGCTATCATTAGTAAAGGAAACACTGAGTTCTCCAAGGGAATGCAAGAATATTTCTTTCAGTCATTTCTGCCACAGCCTGACCAGTTTCTTGTCTTCAAGTTGAAGGTAATATCAGAGGGAACTTAGACCTCATATTTCATGAGAATACTTTCCATCACAGTTCTGCTCTGAGGCTTTTATCCACATCTTCTCCAAACTGCAAAGAACCTTAATCCCCTTTTCAGCATTGTCATGATGCTCAGAAACCTTGAAAATATACCAGTAACAAGACACAGCAAAGGCTGCTAATAGCTGGCCTCTTCTGAAGGTCCAAACAATCAAAACTCAGGAGAAATCTCCAGAGAGAATTAGTAAGACTGATGTCTTGCCCCTATCACAATCCTAACTAGATACAAGACCCCATGTGACAAGTAGGTAATTGTCAAGTAGATAAGCGTTGACTCATACATTTTTTTCCCTGTTTGTCATTTCTTTACTAAGTTTACAAGTACAAATATAGGAGCCTGGATAATATCACTCAGAAATGGAGTCACATTCCTAACTTCAATTTAGGTGTGCAAGTCATAAAGTACTAGTGAAAATTTTGATGTTATTTTGTTTCTTTTTGATTTTATTTCCTAATATTTAAGTCATTTACTCTTTCAAGAGTAATCTATTTGTCTTTCCATTGCTTAGATATTAGTGTAAAGGTGTATTTTCATCTGAAAGTTGAACTGATTTCATTTTCCCTTTACTCATTAGGCAAAGTAAGAACAAATGGCAATCCTGTAACATTAGAGATGAACAGTCATCTAGGAAGTGACTAAGGGTAGCTTGAAGGATGTTTCCAGCAGAGCAATTTCTGGGTTCATACATAAAATACTAGAGCTTGGTAGCTCGTACTTTTAAAGATGAATGGAGGAACACAGGGGTTTATTATCCTCTTGCCAGCAGTTGCCTACTATCTGAAAATCAAGTTTTGAATGAACCTAATAAGCTGACCTTGCAGATTTTACAAATTTCCCTGCTAAAGCTGCCTCCTTCCCTTGAGACTGTGAGAGAAAAGTCATAGCACAAAATCCTCTGAAACACTTACCCTTTGTGCCTCAGTGCCACTAAAACTATAAGGATAGCATGCTTGAAAGCAATATCCTTTCAGAAAGTTGTTTTCCTAACCTTGCTACATGAGGGATTATTCTAGTAATAATTGCAACACATGCAGGAGCCATAAGCAGGAATGTGGCCTCCTTTTCTGCAGTGTGCACAGGTACCAGAATCCTTTCTGTCATCCTTTCCTATCTTCTCCTCAAATCTTCCAGAAAAAAAAACAGTTGAAGAAGTGCTTTTTAAATATAGGCATGATGCCTCTGAATGCTGCATAAAGATCAGATAAAATAATTCTCTAGAAGTTTAGCTTCTAAAGTATTGAGTACTGAAGTAGTGGTAGTATTTAGAAACTGTGTCCTTCTGTCAATTTTCTTTAATAAATACTTCAGCTGCAAAACAAGACCATGATTTTTCAAGACATTGACATCTAGAAGCTTTTTTTCCTAGGAAAGCAAGTTTTTCTAAACAGCAGAAGAAAAGAGTCAGAAAGCTTTTTCCTCATTTGTTTCGTTGTCCTAAAAAGCTCAGTATTTCAGCCTTAGACCAGGCAAAAAATAAATTACCTGTTGACAGAATTACTTCACAGAACATCATTTCAGCCAAAGATATACTGCTGTCTGTGAACTATTGAATTGAAATCATTATTACTAGCTTGACAACGTCTATATAAAGCAAACAACCTTATTAAGGTAAATATATTTTCACAATGACTGCAATAGCCTTAGTCCAGAAAGAGATCCATTACCTCTACCTTATGAATGTCGCCAGCATTTTTCTAAAGATGTTGGTTAAGGGAAAAAAGACAAATAATCATCCTCACTAAAAATGTCTCTAATTTTTACTATTGGAGTTCTTTGAGATTTTTTCCTATAAATTCAACTTCAGAAATCTGTAGCATGTAATAATTACAGCCAAACAGGAGAAAGTCCTTCACAGCAATACACTGCAGTCTAAACTGCACCTCCAGAATACTGATGTAGAGGGAAAACAAGAATGAGAAAACAAATATGCCAATATTACATACTTCTGCAGTCCCCTTGGTGGGCTATATGATACTACTTCATGAATAAAGATGGAGTAAACTACATTTGTAGCATAATAAGAAAAGGTAATTAGTGCCATCTATTCACCACAGTTAGAATTTGACTAGAACAATTTGATTACTTTTATCACATTTTAAACTTTGAGTAAGATTTTCAGCTCTGTAATCCAGTTAGTGGTGAAGTGTGGAGAATATAAATCAGCTTCCCAATATGATTGATGAGTATGTGCTGTGCAGGATAGGACTTGGGAAAGAAAAATACAGAACTCATAATATAGACACTGTCTGCTTGCTTTAAAGCAAATCTCTTCTAAATCAGTTTGAATCCTTCAACTAGACTAAAATATAAGCTTAGCATCTTCTTTGAAGAAACAGGAAATGGAAAACTATTCATAGGAAAGAGGAGCTCTTTTTGATTTCAACTTAGCAGTATGATCCTTTGATAGTTATTAAATGTAATAATAAATATTTATTTTCTTTTTATATTTATAAACATTACATTTACATTACTTTTTTCAAATTTATATTCTTACAGTTTTATATATTCTATTTTATCTATATATAAATTTAGATAATATATTACATATTTTATTTTTATTTTTATTTTTATTTTTTCTTGTTTATAATAATAAAATCAGAGCAATATATTATTTACACTCTATTAACTCCCACATTTCACTGAGAATTGGTTCTATCTGTGGTAGGCACCATACAAACTCAGAGGTAATTATAGTGATACACTATTTCAAATTCAAGCAGAACTTTATTGATAAAATGTTGAATGATAAGCACTGAGACAGTGACAGACACAGAAAATTAACCTTAAGACCCCGATCCTTATTACCACAATTGGTAAAGCAGCCATGGCAGAGTGAGCAATAGATTTTGCTTCAAGGGCTTGGACTACCTGTTTTCTCAAGCTAGCAGCTCTGCTCTTGAGAGTTTCTTCACTGCCACATGGAAAAGGTGGGGTCCATTTGTGGGCCCTTCTCCTGATCCTGGTCCACTGAGGAACTAAACCTCAAATAGCATTGACAAAGCAAGCAGACAAAACCCTCTGTTTCTTTAAATAAGAGGTGAAATTTAACTATCTGCCTACCTCCCACTTCCAAAGTGTAGAAGTACTGTGGAGTTCCTTCTCCTCAGCTGTGCCTATTGAGCCAGGTCCTCTCATAAGTAAAATATTTTGTGGAAAGAAAAGCACTCACACTGAGCTTTCCTTACCATGCTTTCAAACTTCTCTTTCTGTTTCCTCCAAAATTAAGGTTATTTAAGGACTTTATTATTGTGATGATGATAATGCTAGAGCTTTTTATTTTCCCACTCTAAGGAAGAAGATTTGTCTATCGATGAAAATGTGGAAGCTTTTTCTAGATGATAAGATAACTAGTTATATTGCATCCTGTTATGAATAATCACACTGTTTTCTGATATGATTTTTTTAATAACATTCATGTGGTGTGTAGTTTTGCTCTGATATAGCTTTATGTGCCAGAATACAAATTATATTTCTTTATAAAATATTTAAAATGCTGAGGGATTGCTCTTTTTATATTTAATTTCCACCCACAGTGTTTTGTGGAGTTATGACGATTTTTTTTTTTTTTTTTTAATGTTGTGGAATATGAGAACTTATATTTTTCCTGTCATTTTCCCTGGTGTTTTGCACTTTTTTTCAAAAGATAAATTTACAAAAATGGAACCAAGGGCAAACACTCATCTAGGATATCAGTCTGGAAAGTGAAATGGGTGGATTTAAATTAAATCCTTACATTGGTCAGAATCCGCCTAAATAATACTCCCTACTTGCAGTAGGTTTGGGGTTTATATGTCTCTGCATCTGCAGGGAACCTCATTTCCTTGGCAAATGCTGTGATCTGTCTTTCAACAACCTTCTGAACACTGAATGTTCAAGGCTCATTCATGCAATAGTTTGCAATATAAAGTCTGCAATATAAACACATACTTAATTCCAATAGATACTTAAATATGTACTTTCTGAGTTAGTGATGTTTTCCATTCAAGGATTTCAGTGCACTTTTCAACCAGAAAAAAATCAGTACTTCCCCAAAGTAGGTAAAATTGTCCCCTTTTTGGARACGTTAAAAAATGAGATTCTGAATAATTAAAGTGACAGATCTCCAATTCCAGAGGACATATGAAATATTCCTAGTAATAAAATGAAAAACCAAAACTCCAGCTATTCACCTAAATTTCTTACATATGTTTAAGGCTTTTCATTAGCTCTGCAAGGTTATGTCAGTGCTATCATAGGTGATAAACAGATTAAAAATACAGGTGACTTAGGTGGAGTACAGGCACTTTGAGTCTAAATGTGAAATCTTTGAAACTGTTGTACTCTTTCCTCTTCTCTCTGGAGGTGCTTGTTCATTCACTTTGTCCCAGATTTTAAGTACTTTTTCTCTATTAAAACAGAATAATTTTCTGTAGGAGATGATGCCAAGATTATTGTCTGACAGAACTTTTCAGGGAGAGAATAGAGTGGTTGAAGATGAATTTCTTCAGCAAAAGAGAAGAATTCCCTCTTTCTGCCTTGAAATAACTTTTGAGACAGAAAAATCTGGAAGTGAACTTCAAATGGAGTATAGTGTCATCATATGGCCTTGGGAAAGCACCTGGGCTCTAAAGAGAGACAGATTTTAGAGCAGTTCCTTCTCTCTTTTTATGTCTATGATCTATCTAGCTACAGACATTTTTGTGTCTCTGTTCAGCATAATGTTTTTGTCTAATTCCCCAGTTACAGTTTTGATCACATTGAAGGGGAACTGGCAGCCAAAAGTTAGGTGCACAAATGCAGGACAAAATTACAGAACTTCTATATGTAAAGACAGTTAAGAATTGAAATACTATTGTGTCAAGCATTTTAAAGTAGTTCTGCCTAATCCTTAAGTGGTCTTTAGCCAGATTTCAAAATGATGTAGAAACTGATGGACTGAAGAGTAAAGGAGTTTCTTTCTTTCTTTCTTTCTTTCTTTCTTTCTTTCTTTCTTTCTTTCTTTCTTTCTTTCTTTCTTTCTTTCTTTCTTTCTTTCTTTCTTTCTTT
>NW_020455466.1:5280715-5308527 GCF_003342845.1 Nothoprocta perdicaria | reverse complement strand
CTAGGATAGTATGGGAAATTGCTAATGATTCTCTTCTTGACCTTGGACAGGTTATCTTTGCCCAGAGTTATTTTTTTTCTTTCTATTAATCAGGTTTTCTACTGCACTCAAATATTCACAYGAAAAAATGAACAGCCTTTAATGCTGAATTAATATTTCAAATACTCTTGGGTGTTAAAGCATTGCTCTGATAGTTTTAAGGTATAGCTCTGCAAAATATGAGGAAGGGTCAATTAGCATACTATAAGTCAATAGAGCATGCGAAATGGCAGGGAAAAGATTGTAAATGAATAATAATATATAGGTATCTGAAGATAGAACAAATTCCACTAAGCAGCTTTATTCCAGTTCTTTCCAGAAAGATACATAGGATTTCAGAGGAAAACATCATGGTAAAGGTTCTGGTGCCCACAGTAACTGGTGCAGCTGGATGGAACCATGCAAGTTTTGTATAATTAAAGGCAAGAGGTGCTTCCTATGAGAACAGGAATTACTTTTATGTCCCACTGAATCATTATTGGTATCAGTMTGGAAGAGCCATATATTCCATTGGGCTCTCCACCCTCATAAAATAACACTGAGAAAATAAGGATGGTCACAGAAAATGATCAAAGAATTGGAAACATTTTACAGTTTGATGCTTAAACATTTCCGTCTTTCATTTTTTCTCTTTTTTTAACAGAATTAAATTWTGTTAAAAATAAAATCTATTACAAATAACATCCAGAAATTAAAGAAATTTAGTAGGTAGGGGAATATTGCATAGTATGATACAGTGCAGTGGACAAGGTGTTTAATGCACTGCATAACATCATCAAATCAGCTAGGTCTGTGGAAAAGTAAGGTAGAGTGGCTTGAACAAATTCACTCATTGCCAGGCTGGTTTAAGTGTGCAAATTAATTTGCATARCATCAAGTTTTATACTGCTGTATACTGTGCAAGTTAATTACTGCAGAACTGCATACTCAGGAAAGGGCTTGCTCTGAAAATTTCTGTATAGGAAACACAGAACTTCCAAYGAATTGAAAAGCAATCTTCAAAGTATTCTTTTTTGTGTATCAGTTGATTCACCAAGATAAAAATCCTATCTTATTCTTCCTTTTTATGTGCAGATGTAAGTAAAATACATTCTAAAAAAAAACATTTACTTGAACAAATTACTAGGAGAAGTGATGGGTGAGAGATTTCCTGAAGTTTTCAAATGCAAGCTATCCTTCCTCCAAGATATGTTATTGGGAGTAATTAAAAGACAACTATATAGCTTGCTTTAATCAAGAAGTTGAAGTAGGTTCTCTTCTCACTGAAGTTCTCTACTTAAAAACATACTTGACTGAAGATATCTTGAGAGATATCCCCTCTAAAGCCCCAAACAGGACTACAGCGTGTAGTAGCAAGCAGAAAGCCAGTCCTTGCTCCTCATTTTGTCCAACCTTGCTGAGTAATGAGTACATGTTTTTGTCCCTATTGGCTGAATTAACAATGTTGGCTTTATGTGCATGGCATTTTCTCCTATCATGTTCTTATAACTTTGAGTTATATACTCAAGCAAGGAAAATGCTTTGGCTAYTGGAATCTGGTCAGTAGACAGGAGGAAAGTTTTACAGTAGCTATTATGAAACAGAATGGTAAAGCATGGTAGGAAGGAGAGCTTTCAGAAATGCAGATAAAGAATGACAGAAAGACATGTAGCTTCCATAGAGGCAAAGAAGTGCTTGATTCAGGGTATAACTGTTTACCATAGACACAGGGAAAAGATAAAGCAGATAAAGAGAAGGGRAAAAAAAGTTCTTCTTTGTGCTCATTTGTGAAGAAATGAGGCCATAGCAGGGATATTCTTCCTCCTCATATTAAAATTTTCATCTCTATTTAATATCCCAATAACCCAATACATGATCTCATTAAGAGGAGTATGTAGAGACTATGGATTATGATTTTGAATTAGCAAAGATTGTTACTATGTTGTTAGTTCCCATATCATTTTCTATCATTGCTAATAGTATTTTTATAATCTTTCATATACTTTTTTTTTCATTAAGAAACAGTTTCTGGTCATTATTCCTCAAAAATATATACTTATTATCCTTAGAAATCTTTGTTCATTGTTTCCTGTGTTAATACTCTTGTCATCGTTACAAACACGAAACTTGTGCTATGCAGCAAAAGATGTAAACTTAAATTAATATTCTTTCATCAGCCCTACTGAGTTTGATAAGCCTATATTATTAATAAAATAGACAAAGTGCTAAAATCCATCCCGTGTTGTGCAAAACATTTCTGCTAGGAAGCTGCACCTAAGTCACAGTGCTTTAGGCTGTAACAAACAGAATCGTTGCAGATCAAAAGACTTGAACTTGCCTTTGGGATTCACACAGACTACTTGTTTAATGCAGATTGAGGTCATTCATGTGACTGCATATTCATTGGTGGTATATAAAAACCCATGCCTGCAATATTGTCTTGCCTGCTCGTTTTATAAAAATGTGAAACATCACTGCAAGATCTAATCAATACGATTAAGCTATRTTTTACAGAGAAGAAACAAATGAGAACCAGATGGCTTTCCTCCATGGGGATTAGACTTTGCTTAAAAACCCTTAGGCCAGCAGTCAGTGTGAAACACAAAGATAAAAGAGCAGCAGTGACTTAAATTTTAGGGCAGGTGCTGTGTCTGATGCAAGCAATAACTGATAAACAAATCACTTTTATCAAGATACRAACTTAAAAAATTACTGAATGTTTCTGCCCCACTGGGGACCTTGACCTGTACCTTGCAATGAGACCTGTATTGCACCTTTGCTTCTAATAGAATAACCTTGAAAGTTGGTCAAGGTTCTTAGTCCAGGTGGGAGCTCCGCCTGTTGTCCTCCTTACCATTCCCAAAGTATCTGATTCTGTAAAGGTTCAAGACACTTCAGCATACAGAACAGTCTGGGATTATCTGGGTCTATTGCCCAAAGCAGAAAAATGAGATGCACATCCTTTATACTAAATTGGCAATTTCTATACATAGATTAAAAAACAGTGTATTTGCATTATGCAGTGTTGTATTATACAAAAGTTTTCTGAAGAAACCCTGTTAAGTCTCCAATGTCAATCATCATATTGCCTTTCTAATCTGCATACTCTTACATTACAGTCTTATGTTATAGATATATTGTTCACAGGGATTCCTTTCTCATTTGGTGCTTACATCACCTAAGGGCAAGGAGGATGAGGATACTTATTAATACAATCTTCCTTCTAGCTCAGTGAGTAAGTCTTCCATTTCCTGAACCAGAACTGTCATGATTGCTGTAGTAATTCTGATTTCTTGAGCATCTAAGCAACACTTTTCTTCTCTGCTTCTCTGCATTGTGAATTGTATAAAGTCTTTGAATGTCTCTCTCGTAAGTCAAACACAAGAGTGTATTTAGTGTTTAGCAAAATGAGAGTACAATGTACTCCTCACATTTCATTAGAAAAAACAATGGTGATTTTACTGTTGATATGACTTGGAATATGAGAATACATTTTTTTTAATAAATGATGCTGAAAAGAAAAGTTTTCACTGATTAATTTGACTATTCACAGATGTCTCAAACTGTGCTGAAGAAGTTTCAGATAAAACAAAGAAAAATTAAGATGCTGCTGTTAAAAGYGCATATGCTATTACCAAATCAATCTGCAGATATGAGCAGTGTTTATATATATGGCTCAAAATGTATAAATAAATCAGGCCTTTTTKCTTATTTCATTCATATTTATTTTTTGCATTGGTTTACTTGTGGAATAGAAACCATAAGAGATGTAACATATTTTGTCTCAATAAAGATCTCCCATCCTCTTAAAAAACAAACAAAACAAACAAGCAAACACAAAAATCAAACCCCCTGCTAAAAAAAAAAAAAAATGCAGTGCATTCAACCCATGGAAATTCCCAGGTGTGCGTTGTTTCTTTTCACCACCATCATCCCTACTCAGACATTGACTGACAATATTATCTCTATCAAATAAGTAAGAGTTTGGACAACATTGACTTCAATGAAATGAGAATTTCACCTTTCATTGTACTCAAACACTATTGTTTAAGCAACTATCTGCACAGATAAATTAGGTCCTCTCAGCAATAATTTTGTGTACCTGGAAAAAAAAAAAAAAGAGACAAACAGTAAAATATAATATGTTTTTTTGAGACCAGGGTTCATGGTAAATAAACATCCATGGCTTCATCAGAAAACTAATGTAGACTCACAAGTTATCTAGACTGCCTGAATATATTCTTTTAGCCCATAAGAAAAAATACGTCCCTTATTTTGTTTCATACTCCAGGAAGTCTTTTGATCACAAAGTCTTTTGATCCTGTCCCTTTACTCAGCTCTGGTGAGGCCACACCTGGAGCACTGAGGGCAGTTCTGGGCTCCCCAGGATAAGAGGGACCTGGATCTTCTAGAGAGGGTCCAGCAGAGGGCAACCAAAATGATGAAGGGACTGGAACACCTCTCATACAAGGAGAGACTGAGTAGGCCTGTTTTCTCTGAAGAAGAGAAGGCTGAGAGGGATATGATTAACATGCATAAGTACATGAAGGGGGAATATAGAGAGGAAGGGGTCAAGCTCTTCTCAGTGGTGGCCAGTGACAGACAAGGGGCAATGGGTGTAAGCTGCAACTCAGAAAGTTCCATCTCCATGTGAGGAAGAGCTTCTTTACTGTGAGGGTGACAGAGCCCTGGAACAGGCKGCCCAGGGGGGTTGTGGAGCCTTCTTCTCTGGAGGTCTTCCAAACCCACCTGGTTGCCACCCTGTGCCACATGATCTACGTGTCCCTACTTGAGCAGGAAGGTTGGACTGCATCTTCTCTTGTTGTTTTAAGATGTTGTTTATCCATAAGATGTTGTTTATCCATAAGATGTTGTTTATCTATAAGATAATATAAATATAATAAAACTGCTAGCTTTATTGAAACCGGTCCAACAACACAGAGACTCAAATCTATGCAGTAGACGTATGAATGTGCCAGAGCAGACATGATGCTTCTGAACCTTTGTCTAAGGACAGTGGTAAGGCATGGTTTGCAAAAATGATATATTTTATTCATAGCTATTAATCAGCGGAGCTGTAGAAAGGAGGCAAGAGTCTACTGAAACACAAGCAATGCACATTTCTATATAAAACATGCAGTCACTATTTAGATGTTTTGTCTTAGGAATGTTGGTAATATTAACAGGGCAGTAGGTATGAACACATTGCAGTCTTAATTCCCATTCTGTAATTCTGCTGAGGACAATTGATTTACACCATTTGAATACGAAGCTGCTTCTTTTACGGATAAAAACACTTGCACCAAAAGAATCAAAAATCTGTCCAAACAAGTCTAGTTGACAACATATTTTCTGAATATAAATTTTGCAGCTTCATGAAGRAAATAACGCAGCCTTGAAACAGCCAAACAGCCTTGAAACAAAAAAAACTGAGCCAGCACTGTGGAAAGAATGAGAAGGCTGATAATTTATCCATACAGCATTGGACACTGTACACTAGCATGGAATATTAAAGGGATTACTTCCATATCTTTCCTGATTATATCAACTGGCAGATTTCACAACATTTATTTTGATAAGACTAGAATCAAAGTCTCAAGTCAGAAACAGAATACTGACATCTCATCAGCTGCTGCTAGCAAAGACTGAAACTGTGCAATTCAACATAGACATCTTTAATTACACAGGGAAATTAAATTTAAAAAAAAAAAGACAATGCTCAAAGGAAAACTCCAGTGTAATCCAAGAGATAACCTAATTACAAAGGAGAGTAAGTTATTAAAAGTGAAGTATCTTTATAATAAAGAATAATGAAGAAACAAGCAGATAAACACAACTCTCAATTCTTTGAGGAAGCAGAATYGGACTGGTGGAAATGAGTGAACTGGTGTGTATGCTTATATAAAAGAGAAGCCTGAAAATTAGGCAATCAGGGATTAATTAGGATTAATGTAGTCTCCCTCTATTGAAGTTATCCTTTAATTATTATTTTAGTAATCTAAGAGTATAAAGAATTTTGATGTCAAATATTTACTAATTTTCCCCAACAGAGATTTCTCGCACAAATTTTTCTATACCAAAGAAATGGGTGAGCATTTCAAGTTAATAGAGCTTAGTTAATTTTCACAACTGACTCATAAAATGGGTAAAATTCCTAATACAGACATATAACGTTTAGATTTAATTGCAAAGAAAACACTGTGTCCTGGAAGAGTGTTGGCTGTCTGAGGAAGGAAAAAAAAAAACAAACAAACCTAACTTTGATCCAACAGTCCTGGGATATAGCACTTTTCCAACAGTGGGGTTTTGTGGTCGCTTCATATTAACTCATGGGTTAAGAAAAYTATAAATTTTATTAAGATGAAGACAGCTCTAATACAAAGACTGTCATTGCCTATGGAGGAATCTCATTGTCTTTGGGCTAGATCAGTTCATTTACCATTGTAAATAATTCATTTATCTAATAGGAGACTGCTCAGAGTTACAGGTCCAAAATTTGGTAGCATCTTTATGACTAAATTTCTAGGTAAAGCATACTTATTCAGCCAGCTCGATTGTGGTTTATATTTATTTAACTGATCAGGTTTTTATACAAAAAAATGTTACTTTATATAATAAAGTTACTTTAAAATATCCTGATAATGGTTTGTTTTGATAATATAAGGCTAATACTTTCATTTCAGGACTACTTTGAAGCTACAACCAATGTCCCATTAGTTGTGCTAATATGAATTAAGGATGGATCAGTAGCTCCAAATGTGAATTCTCCAAATTTTGACAGTCTCCAGTGTGGCATTACTTGAACCTGGGATTCAGTATTTCGTTATGAATTATTTGTGCACATGTACATTTAAATCAGACATTAGAGTCCAGTTCTTCCATGAAATGAAGGTAAGTCATCAGTATATCTTTAATTAATGCACCTGAAGGACTTTATTATGCAAATGAAATCATTTATATCCACATTATTATACTAATGTGAGTATACTGCCAGTATTTCCTGCTGCTGTTATTTAATAGTTATCAACAGAACAATTGGGCAGCCACACAACTTCTAGCTCAATAAAATAACAAAATGGGAAACAGAAATACCTTCCAGGCTTCACACTCTGTTATCAATTTTACTAAAAGCAAGTAATATTTTACATTTTTAATAAAATAATTGACACTTCAGGCTCTCAGATTTTCTACAAAACACCAATTTGCACTAGTTTTGCTTTGGATGCTTGGTAGAGGTTCTTGTCATTAGAAGATTCAGGGACAGAGGTTTCCTGAAACAAAACAAAACAAAACAAAAAAAGGCAAAAAAAAAAAAAAAAAACCTCTATTTCTATATTTTCTGAGAGATTCTGGCTAACAAAGCATGTGTTTTTGTGAAATCATTTCTTTCTCATGACATTTTCTCATCACTGATTTGCTGCAAGATTCTGAGGAGATTTCAGTACCTTAGTGAGTTTGAATTTATCCATCTGTTCATCTTAGCATTTTTTTTTCATGCTATCTTTCCCACGTGCATCTTATTTGAATGAATGATTTGGCCAGTGTTATGTGCACAATAAGGAAGTGGCTGTCCCTTTGCTATAATCACACAGACATGCAAGAAGTCACTTCCCTTAACAATTCCTTGTATTTCTACATAAGAAATTGAGCTTTTAAATATAGGTCACAATAGGTTGATCAAATCTTTTTCCTTTGCTAGATAATCGCTTTCTTCCTGACAAAGGTATAATGTCCTGCTAATCTTTTTCATGTCTGTTTCATGTCATGTCTGTTTCCATGAGGATGATCTTTGCTATATTTTTATAAATGCCTGAAATCAGCAGCAGTATCTGGGTAATACATATTTCATATAGACTTTGAATTGTTTGAGAAATTAATATTTATAAAGATCACTGGATGAAATGTTCAATGTGAAAATTAAAATATTAAAATTTGCTTATTTTGGACTTCCAAAATCAGATTTGTGAACATAAGCAGAATCAAGTAAAAACTAATAACAATAAAATAAAATAAAATAAAGTACAAAATTCAAAAAAAAGGTATTTCATTCAAGAGAATTTGATTTCAATAGTGTTTTGCAGGATAATGCCACTCAAAAAAGTTGCATTAGCAACCCCCTCAAAGTCTAGGGTGGAGAGGGAGATGGCTACACAACCATTTTGAAAACAAACCTCTGATTTCCTTGCATTTCTACTTCAGTATACAACACTGAAAGGCAATTGAATCAGGTAAAAATAAAATAAAAATAAAAAAAAAAAAAAAGTAAAATCCTAATGACCACAGAAACAGGAAGTGTATGAAAAAAATCACTACAAACTATAAGAAATCACGGGTTTTAGTGGAGTGAAAATGCTAACCCTCCTCCCCCGCAAAAGAAAGTCAGTTTTTGACAAAGTTTGATGGTCTTTACAAGCTAGCACTTTCCCCTCTGTTTTGTGTTAACTGACTTCCATGTTTTTGTTGTGCATAACAACCAAATAACCAAATTACCAATACAGTACTCAATACCTGAACATTACCTCTTGAAATCTAACCTTTACTTTTTCAAACAAAAGAGAGTAGGAAAATCCTATAATCTGAGAGACTTCCTTTTTTTTTTTTTTTTTTAATTCTACTGTTCTACAAAAAAAAAATCTTAATCTTCTACTCATTTCCAGATGCTTTTCTGGAGATGATGGAAATTTCCTAGAAAATCTATATTAGATTCAAAAAATATATCAATCTTTTGTTTMCAGCTCGGATCCCTGATTTGCAGGAACATTGTGTGTATATACACAAGATGTTATTGTTTTATCCACTCTGGCATAAAATAAGAAAAATSCTTGCAACCCTTGCTGTACATATGCTGTAAGTTTCTCCACTTGAATGGCAAAACTCAGTGCACAGAGACTCTACCATGATGAAGTATCAGCTGGAAACAGGAGCTGGAAACAGAGCACAGTCCTCTTTTGAGAACTGTAGAACAGCAACAATAGACTCTCTACTTTCGTGATAGCAGAAAGTATTGAAATTCAAAGAATTAAGTTAWAAAGTAAAGGTGCCCAAAAAATTAAAAGCAGTTAGAGCAGTATTAAAAAAGCAAAACTTGAAACTAAATTATTTCACAGTCTATATTTTTATGATGAAATTTATAAAATGGGTACATTTAATCTCATAATAACCATAATAAGCCACTTGAGAGTTTCAAAGTACTATGATACTATCATCAGCTATTTCAACATTCACTACATTTAAAATGGAGCAATAAAACCGCTGAAGTCTYGATAAATCTAATTAAATTAAACATCTAATACATGTTACAGATAAAAGCATAAGAATTATTTTCTTCCTTACTAGAGCTGCTACATATATGTGTATATACACACATATATGTATATGTAAGGAGGAAAATAATATAGGCTTATAGAATAGGCTTATATAATATAGGCTTATAGAAATGTATACATAAATACAATAGAAGTTGTCTCTGAAAGATGTCTAGTGTTAGCAGCCATGTGAGACACATAAATGGCCAAGTTATCAGCAGATACCACGGTGGCAATGATGGGTTTTGGACCAGCTGCCTGCTGCAGGGTACTTTTACTTTGATTGAGAGATGTGCAGGATATGATTCTTTCAGTCATCTGACCTTCTGGATCTAATTTAAAAGGAAAATTGTTGATGTTTCAAAAGCAAATGGATAGCAAGGGTTTTTTAATACCACAAAAAAACTTGCTCACATTTAGAAGAAATTTCATACTCGGTCTTTGATGTAGTAGGATGATGTAGGAAATTGGTGTTTCYTTTGGAAAACACTAGTGAAGTATTTTATTTCATTTTCTCAAATTATTGTCTATGCTGCAGTAACAACAGTTACAGACATAAACCATGCCAAAGCTGCCCATTTGGAAATTCTCCTCTTAAACACGATTTTATCTGGAAGAGTAGTTTCCAAAATAATTTGTCAAATAAATTTGACAGCCATGTCACTATAAAGAGACATAGTTTTAGCATCAGTTTTTTTTTTTCTTGAGTTTTTTGCTTTATTTTCTGAAAATAAAACTGATAATTTTTCACGATGTCTTTTGGGTCTGACATAATATGAAGCAGTCATAATTTGCAGGAATTACATAAATRTGTACTATTCCATCATGCTTGAAGGAGGAAGATAGCAGAGACATCAGTGATACTCATTAAAGAATTTAGAATTATGCTCTAAACCATTCATTTAAATTATGATATTCCATCATACTAGTGCCTGTGAAATATGTTTATTTAGTGGCAAAGAACCACTAAAGCCAGACATGGTACCTGAAACAAAAAGGATTAATTATGTGTTAAGCAAAACTAATGTATGAAAAGTACCGTGATTTCAAAGATTGCACTTCAATCCAAAAGACTAATAATGCAGTAATTTTAAATACAAAGACTTTATACTCTTTAGTCTCTGCCTCAAATAGCAATTTTCAGCCAATTTATCTATTTACATAAAAGTAGCAGTGGGTTTGTACTAATACTAATATAGAAMTCTATCAGAAAGAAATGATGTCTAGAAGTCCAAGCAGTAATGAAGCCCACCTTGCTGCGCAAGGTATTGAACTTTTTTACTATTTTTATTCAGGGAGAAATGCAGATATGTTAAGTCATTGGAATGGAAAAGTATAATTTTATACTGTTTATTAGCAATCACTACACAAGATCAATATACAATGTTGATGTTCTCTGCATTTAGTTAAATAAAGTCTTCATTATTGTAGATTTAAGATACAAAGCACAAAACTCAATTTATAATCATCTCTGCCAGTCCAACATTTACATTTTCCTTAGAAGCAACATAGTAATTCCAGGAGGAATGTAAACAACAAAACTGGACAGAGTTTGGATATTTTTGTGTACACTATAATCACAAAGTCCAAGATGTAACACTCAAATGCTAAATGTGCTTTGGAAACTGTTCACCATTCCTAAACACTATGATTTGCCAGCACTATTCCCAGTTAGCCTATGATGCAGCCAACAAGCAATAGAACTAAGAGTAAGCACTCTTGTAATGAAGTTGAAATTTTTCCCCACAGATATGAAAGAAGAAATTATACAGAAGCAGTACATTAAAATATTCTTATGGATCATCTCTCTTTAGTACTTCTAATAAAAGTTCTCAGCCAGTGGAAGATTCTGATTATCAYGGAAAATCATAGTGACACTTAGGAAATTATTTCCACATCATCTGGAAAACTCTTGGTCTAATCATTTTGCTGTCTCTTATTTTGGTGACTGTTCCCTGTCCTAATGCTTTCAAGGACCATTATCTCACATTAAGTCGCATATATTGAAGACTGAATTTGGCATCATTTACATTACGCTAATCGTTTGTGCATACTCCTCCCTTGAGATAAGCATAAGCATTTTCAGGCAGCTCCAAGGGGTTAAGAGGAGAGGAATTGCCTCCAGGTTTGCAGCAGCTGGACTAGAGGCTGCCTGTGTTCATAGCAAAAAGTCCAAATCTGACTGGTCTATACATTGCCATGTCAACATAAGCAGAGTGATATAACTGTTCCCACTCAGGTACTTCCACATTTGGGTAATATTTTACTTTATACCAGTCTAAGGTAGATGCAAATAATATATTAGCTCATCTCCAGTTCCACCAAAAGGTTACATTCACAATAGAAGACTCACATACATATTTATAGCATACATAGATATAATAATATTCTGTGTCCAGTGGTGTCCCCTAGGGGTCAGTACTGGGCTCAATGCTATTCAACTTGTTCAATGACTTGGACGAGGACACAGAGTGAGAGCTCACACAAYGAGCAAGTTTGCGGATGATATCAAGCTAGGTGGAGTGGCCGACACTCCAGAGGATTGTGCTGCCATTCAGAGGGACCTGGASAGGCTGGTGAGTTGGTCAGGGAGGAACCTCATGAGGTTCAACAAAGACAAGCGCAGGGTCCTGCACCTGGGGAGGAAGAACCCCAGGCACCAGTACAGATTAGGGGTTGAGCTGCAGGAACRCAGCTCCGTGGAGAGGGATCTAGGAGTCCTGATCAACACCAAGTTAACCATGAGTCAGCAGTGTGCCCTCATGGCCAAGAAGGCCAATGGGATCCTGGCCTGCATCAGGAGGAGCGTGGCCAGCAGGTAGAGGGAGGGGATCTTGCCCCTCTACTCAGCTCTGGTGAGGCGGCACCTGCAATACTGTGTGCAGTTTTAGGCTCCATCGGACAAGAGGGAGAGGAAACTAGAAGAGAGAGTCCAGCGCAGAGCAAAAAAAGATGATTAAGGGACTGGAGCATCTCTTGTATGAGGAATGACTAAGCGAGCCGGGCCTGTTTAGCCTGGAGAAGAGAGGACAGATCTTATCAATATGTACAAATACCTGAGGGGAGAATATAGGGAGCATGAGGCTAAGCTCTTTTCAGCGGTGGCCAGAGAGAGGACAAGGGGTGATGGATACAAGTTGAAACATCGGAAGTTCCATCTGCATGTGAGGAAGAACTTCTTCACTGTGAGGGTGACAGAGCCCTTGAACAGGCTGCCCAGGGAGTTTCTGGAGTCTCCTTCTCTGGAGGTCTTCCAAACCCACCTGGATGCCACCCTGTGCCCCGTGCTCTGGATGTCTCTGCTGGAGCAGAGGGGTTGGACTACAGCGTCTCTAGAGGTCCCTTCCAACCTCAACCATTCTATGATTCTTTGATTCTGTGAATATGTATAAAAATATTGTATTTTAGCCACAGATCTTGCATAGGAAAGAAAGGTCATTCTTACAGCTAGCATGTGTTCAGTCCACAGTTTAACAGAGGACTTTAAAAACATAGTGTTCAGGCTTAAGCCATATTTTGCCTCATTTGCTGCAATTCCAATACTGAATCCTTAACCCTGGAGGAAAAAAAAAAAGTCAAATGAGTTTAATTATTACTGTTATTTTTATTTTCACAATGTATATCATCAAGACATCATCATTTCATTTTTAAATTAAATAATGTGCATTGTGAAATAATTAAGATAATTTGCAGTGTTTAGGGACCAAACTACAAAACTTTAAAGTAGCCCAAAACCTGACACCACCTTAAACATTTTACATTGTTGTTTTCACCTGGAAGATGGCTTAGGTTAAATTTTAGGTCTACTTTAGTGTTAATTTTTGACATTAAGAGGTCTCATCTCAGAAATATTACTTCATAAAATGCACATCATGTAACAAGTCAGGAGAGAAGGGACTTCTTATATTAAAAATATTTATACCTATAATTACTTAGTCCCAGTACAACAGTATATCACTCTACCAGCAAATAATAAAAACAAACCAATAAATAAAGAAGCAGATATAGATGTGATTTGGGTAGAACAACAAATTTYTCCAAAATATCTATCCTAACACTGAAATTAAATTTGGAATGGATTAAAATTATAATGCTTCTACATTTTCATTACAATTTTGAAATCACTTCTGTCATATATCTGCAAGGAAATACTTTTATAAAAACTAAATACTCTGTCTATTATGGAAACTTAAAGATTTTAGCAGCTGCTGGGAGTCCTGCCTTTTCTCAAGTGATAGCTAGCTATTGTTTGAGAATAGAATAGCTAGCTAGGTAGTGCAATGTTCAGTGATTACTGTCCTGGAATCTAATCCAAAATTTATCTCTCAAAATCAGTTCATCCTTTATTCAGATTTGATTCCAAGTTTTGTAATTTATTTTATCTTGGAAACTGCTAAGATAAGCTAGCAGTCCCTGTGATCATTTAGATGGGAATGAATGGATATTCATCATAAGAGTATTAAATAAAATTTTGATTTCTTTTTTAAACAGATGTTGRTCTGTTTCATTAGGCCCCTAGAAAGTGGCTGGGTCAAGCCCATARTTTCACTAGTTTGCTAACTGACCTTTGGTGAGGGTGCAGTATGTAAACATACAAAATACAGTATAGAATTCAGCACAGAAATGTTCACTACATTTCCCAGCCATGGCTATTCAGTCCTTCAGAATGAAAATAGTTCTGAAGTACATAAATAGATAAACAAATAAATAAATAAATAATATTCAGTAAAGGTCTCTGAGAACTAGTACCAGAAGGAGGCTCATCAAATGCTATGATTTACTTACACTACTCCCAGTCAACAAGATTGCTTTCTATAATTTTGACTGGTCTTCTAAAGGTTTTGCCCATAATTGCTTTTATGATATTCAAAACTGACATATAAAAATGATACTTTGCTAAGTACTTTTCTCCTTAGCATATMTTGCTGTCACATTGTTGACCAAATCCTGTACATAGAACAAATAGTTAAATATATAAACTCAGAGCTCAGAGAAGTGTATTTTTTAACTGCTTCATTCTTTATTGTGTTTATTTCAATGGCTGCCATGAATTATTCAGTATGTTTCAGGATTGCCTAGAGAAAATGTATTCTTTTAAAAGGCTTATTTCTTTTAAGTGAGTTAGATGGCAACAAAGTTCTGGAAAGCAGAACTATAAATATGGAATTATTTTTAAAAAACTAACACATTCAAGAGGAAGCAATGCTATACTAATAAGAAAAGATAATCAGAACTCATGACCCAAACTGTTCTTTTTTTTTTTTTTTTAATGTCTCAGCAGAATTCACTTCCTTCCAAGATTATTTTCATGCCTAAAACCAATTTCTACTGAGAGACTGTGGGAACTCTGATGGGGAGTACAATACGGCAATTGCTTCAATTTATGCCAGGCTCTGTACTGGCCAAGGAAGATCTATAGCAGTAAAAAAAAAAATCATCAAAAATTGCATTGAAATTCACCTTGGCATGCAGCTGTTTTTTTTTTTTTTTTTTTTTTTTTTTTTTCCTGGACAAAACGGATAAAAATAAGGAAATATCCAAGAATTTCTAGAGTTACTCAACAATACTAGCAATATCCCCAATCCATAATTGAATATGTTGTAAAAACAAAAGTCAACATATTTTAATAGACTTCTTAATCATTTACAATTTTCTTCCTCTCATAAATTATCATATCAAAATTATGTTTTTGCCCAAAGCTTGAAAAAACACATCTATATGCCACTCATGATGTTTTGTGTATTAACATTATGGATCAAAAATCCCTTYTTTCCAAAGAATTCGATTTTTTTAAGGATTTTATTTTTATGAGCTTTTTTTCCTGAAAGGCATTTTTGCTATTGATTTTGATAGGACTTAACAACCAAAAAAAAAAAACACCCCATTTTCTTCATGCAAGACACTAATAACATTTCCAATAACAGATCAGTTGTAATTTAAACTTCAACGACTTAATCCATATAACTCCACAGTTATATATAAATAGGTAGATATAACAGATATATAACTCCACAGAAAACTGTATAGCTGCAGAAAACYCAAAGATCTGATATGTTCATATTTCCCTCACTTTTTTTCTTTTATGGAACAATATGGGTTGAATGGACACTATCACCTAATAGTGGTAGGTTTTCACATAGGGGAAAGTTTTTCACATATTATAARTGCAAATTTATTTTCTTATAGGAACAGATGGAAAAGACATACTCAGTGGAAAACAGATAGGCATTGAGTGTTGGCCCAGATTTCTGGGCTAAAGAGATTCCAGTCCATCTGTGGCTAAATTCAGGGAGAACTGGTTTACTGTAACTTTAGGAATGAAAAGCTGACTTGCAAGGTCAAAGTAAAGACATGGATAAAATCTTGAACTCAAGATTTGGTTGTGGAAAATGAAATGGGTGGGCACGAAACTGATAGCAACTATATTCCATGTTTATGCATTGCTTTTAGGCAGTTATTTATTCAGTTTCTTTGTTACTTGATTTTTTTTAATGGTGAATTGCAAATTCTTTACTATTTATACTTATCTTTGAAATCCTTCAGGATCAGCTTATTTCCTGACAGTTTGGCATATCTTAGTCTCATCTCATTTGCAATATGAAATGTTCTGAATAAATATATAAAACTATAACTTATCAAAATATCACAACAGAAGAAAAATGGTTCAGTTTTTGAATAAGTATATAGTTTTTGATAAACCTTATATAATTAACTTACTACATTTTTGCCATACTCATAGATCCAATTTTTAAATAGCTGAACATATGAATTTGTATCTTATTGGTTAGTTATGTTTACCATATACCCAGTAAACACGGTTAGTCATGATAAATATTAACCTTGCCAGTACTGATATGCCTATATTCAGTAGACATCTCTAGATTAAAACTACAATTTTTATTATATATCAATGCCAGACAAATAATCTTATTACAGTGAAACTTGAGTAATAAAATGCCCTCTGTGCTCTTAGATTTTTAAAGTCAAGCACAGTAGTCTAGACCCTGTGGCAAGCAGCTAAGTTTTCCTCCTATCATTTTAGTGCATGAAGTCTTTACACATTAAGGTCACAGTTCTTAAATAAGACTTGCAAGTTGCAAATGTCTAGTTATGAATTCATGAGCTGGAAATGTGCAGTCATAAAATTTACTAGTCCCACAGCTCAACATTTACAATGTGTGAATCTGAGAAGATTTATGGACTTGTGTGGTAGTCCGTAGCAGACATTGTCATCTGCCAGCTTTTATGTTGGACATTTTATTTTAAAGCCATAATTGCCATTTGTAACAAATTATTTCAAAAAAAAAGGATATAACCTGGGTAATTGGGGGAAGGACAGGAGGAGGAAAGAGGCTAGACAGAGATACTAGGAGGCAAACTAAGTGCAGGTAGATCTTTTGATTTTCATGACAGACACATGACCAAGTGCTCTGAACCTGAGTTCTGCTTGTCTCCCATACCTACTGTCTCCAAAAATCCTAATTCTGATAGCATTCCTTACTTTAGTAGCCAGCAGCTCTAATGTTTTATGTAGCTTACCAACTCACCCCTAATCTCCCCCTAAGAACCCCTAAGTTCTAACAGTGAAAAGGACTGTTTCCTTCATTGGTTCACCAGGTTTTAAAACGCAGTKTGTACTGATGAATAAAAGCAGTCTTTCAATTGTCCCCTCTATCTAACATTATAAACAAGTGTTAAACACTCAAATCATCCTTTCTTAACACCCAATTCCTGCTATCACAGGGATTCCACCATGATGCCCTTAAGAAGAAACTTTCCATTAACTGGACTAGATAGCATTGTTCAGAAAAGAAAACCATAAGCAATACACTGCCCTTCTCGAAAACCTGAACAAGATATCATAATGAAACTTTTTACCTTTATTTTTCATTTAAGTAGCTGGCTGCTTTACTGTAGAATGAGTTTGACAGTGTAGCCTCTACTTTCTGCCTACATATTTATATTTTTTATTTCAGAAGTATTTCTGAGACTAAAATATTGCCAGCTAAAACATCTATATTTTGATATACACACTGAAAACATTTACATTTGGAATAACTTTTAAGCTCTTTTTTCTTTTTTTAACAGATTGTTACCAATAGATATAGATTGTGAGTACAAAAATATACTTTTGCATGCATGATATCCTTTAAGGACTCCAAATCAGAGATTTAGTGTGATGATAAAGATAACATGCTTTTATTAATATAGATTTTTTTTACTGACATCAGGCAATTAAAGTTATAACGATTGATCTATTCTTATTTTATACCCAATCCAGTGGAAAGGTTTTTGAAGTTGTAACATAGGATACGCCTATCAAAGCACTTTCCTTACACCAAAATATTTATATCTTCCCTTCAAATATGCATCAGTTCTTGTCAGGCTTTCAAAAATACTCACTCACTCCTCCCACTGTTGTCCACCTCACTACTAGTAAAAATACTTGTCAATGGTGGTTTTTCATCTTGATTATTTTTAAGGAACTAAATAAACCATATCCTATTTTAGTATTTCTTGATTGCTAATAACACTGGGCAAAGTGTTTCTATTTCACAAAGTCTCCCAAAGACACTTTCTTCAGTTTCAATTCATTTGAATTTTCATCAAACTGTAGCTTTATTGTAACTGTCATTTGAACCTCAGGATTTAAAGCAACAATCATTGGAAATAAATGAATTGCTCTCCTTTTTACATGGAAGCTATGTATTTACATGGAAGCTATGATGGATAAGTATTTTTCTTTTATTTTCTATTTTTCTATTATTTTTATTTCTTACCAGAGCAAAATTGCTATGTTCGTTTTATTCTTCTCTGTTTCCCCYTTTTTTTTGCACTACCCTATATAGCGAAAAGTTGTAATTACACACAACTTTCTCAGAGAGATTTCATAAAAAGTGGATAATATGGATCATTAAAAATATCTATAAACAGATATCAAGGACAGAGATTTCAAGACGTCTGAGAATTTTGCTACAGAAAATTCAACAAGGAAGATCTGCTACAGCAAGCAATTAAGACTGCAGTTCACAGGAAATGCAAAATGAAATATGTCCTTGACACTTTGAAGTCATTAATTTACCTATCCTCACCGTTGAAAAACATATATGGCTTGTATTAGCCATAAATGTCATCTTTGTGAACTCTTAAATCTCTTCTCTTTCTGAACTATATTCTGGCCCAGATAAGTACAGTTCTCCAATATAAGCAAAATTGTGCATTGTAAACCACAAACTTTTTTCTTTCCATCAACTCATAGAATCATAGAATCATAGAATGCCGAAGGTTGGAAGGGACCTCAGAGGTCATCGAGTCCAACCCCCCTGCTCATGCAGGGTCACCTAGAGCACATGGCACAGGGCTGCATCCAAGCGGGTTTTAAAGATCTCCAAAGAAGGAGACTCCACAACCTCCCTGGGCAAAACTCCCTTGAGAAACTTTTTTTTTTTTAATCTCCTGATATCTCATCATTCTCCAAATAAGATGCTATTGGTCTGTTGCAGGAAGAGTTAAAAAATCAATCAAAACAAACAAACTTGTATTCTTCTTCAGTGACTTCTCTGCCCCCTCTCTTCCAGTGTCTTTCCTTCTCTAGTATTTCACAAACACAATATATTGATATCTTATTTATTAGTTGTCTGCCTGTCCCCAAAATCACATTCTAGCTCCTCAGTTCTCTTGCACTCTCTCTTATATGCTCCATCATTATTATAAGCTGATTCCTCCTATTCTCAAAAGCTTCTTCACAATTACCTGAATATAGCTTAATCTGACAGATGGTTATCTTCTTCAGCAAGTTCAGTTTGGGGACAAACACCTTCCTATAGTGTCACATAAAGAGACATTACCTCTTATTCAGCACACACACTTCTTGCTGAGGCCCCTTCTTCATTTCAAAAACAACYCATGACGTTAATCTTGCTGGTGACTTGTTCCATGCCAAACAAATCTCTGTTTGCTTTGTCTTAACGTCCCACGGTTCAAGAGACACTCCCTATAAACATCTACTAAAATGACTCACCATAATTCTTTGCATCTCTTCTTAGTAGACTGCTTTCCTATGATGGCCAAGAAAAAGCTAACATAGCTTTTGATATGATGAGATCACTCATGTTGATCAATATGTCCACATTACCTCCTTTCACTCCTCTTGTTGATAGCCTGGCTGCTTTTATATTAGGCTTGTAAGCTTTAGGAGAAGACAGAAATCTTTCTGTTCATACAGTTTCAAAACAGCAAAATCTTAGTCGATGTTTTGAGACTCAAACCATACAATTAATATAAATTAGAGTATTTTACAAAAATAAATTCTATTTATTGAATAGGTGTTTGCTCAGGTGATCCTTTACTGAGTAAGAAAGAAACTACATGCTTCCACAATGCATCTTGCAGAAAAGAGTACAACCTTTCAAAAAGTCACACCAATAAACCAGTTTAAAAACAATTATAGCACTGCTCTCTTTACTCTTAGAAATACCAATCCCAGGTACAAACAGCCTAAATCATTCAACTCCTTCAATCAACATTATTACCTAGATAACTGAAAGACTCACCAACCGTCAGGTAGTAAAAATCTGCAGAGCAGAATGACAGTCACTAACTAACAAAACTAACTGTAGTTAGTTATTTTTAGCTATTATTTTTAACTAATTAAATTTGTTATTTTCATAATTGAAATAGAAGTCATACACTGGAATCTACAGGAAAAGGTTAAAGGSCAGGAAGTCTCAATTTTATAAAGCACTTTGTTGGACAGATTATCAGACCTAAGTATTCTAGCCTTGTAAAGGATTTCATAGAATCCTTATGGTTGGAAGGGACCTCTAGAGGTCATCTAGTCCAACCCCTCTGCACACAAAGAGTCACCTAGAGCACGTGGCACAGGATGGCATCCAAGAGAGTTTTGAAGATCTCCAGAGAAGGACACTCCAAAACCTCTCTTGGCAAATTTGTTTTCACTGAGTGTTTGAGGTTCTATTGAGTTATCTTTTTAATCCAATAAAGTCATGGCCCTCCCCTTTCCAAACTGATGTGCAGAACCAATGTGTGCCTATCCACAGCACTAGTGCGTGTGTGGAACAGTGATTCCACTAACAGTGCAGATCAAGCCACCAATGGTGCCAGGAGCACCACAGCTGTACCAGTGCAGCACACTGCCAAAACTCATTACCTCTGAGAGGCAGAGCTTTGCTGATTTATCTGGATTGCTTTAGGGCCTCAGTTGACATCAGTGTACCGGACCATGTATCTAGGGCTGGTTTCAAACAGGTGCCCTTCAACACTGCATGCTACAGACAAGCAAATCACTCTCGGCTATAGATCTTGTTATGAATACTCTCAAATCAAGCCATAGATTTCTACAGTCAAACAGGCAAGGCATTATGAGCTGACATTTTATTTTCCCCCCTTTTTTACARATCTTCCCTTCAACTCTTACTTAAGTGTCAGCTAGATTTGAAAGACAAGGCCGGTCCTCTTTAACATCCTTATCAACAATCTGGATGAGAGGATTGAGTACACCCTCAGCAAGTTTGCAGGAAACACCAAGCTGGAAGGAAGAGTTGATCTGCAGTAGGAAGGTTGGAAGCCTCTGCAGAGTGATTTCGACAGGCTGAGATTGATGGATATGAGGTTCAGAAAAGCCAACTGCCCAGTCCTGCACTTCAGTCACAACAACCCCATGCAACCTTACAGAATTGGGTCAGAGTGGCTGGAGAGCTGCACAGCAGAAAAGGATCTGACACTGTTGGTCAACAGTTGGCTGAACATGAGCCAGCAGTGTATCCAGGTGGTCAAGAAGATCAAGCGCATCCTAGTTTGTAGCAAGCACAGTGTAGCCAGTAGGACCACAGGAGTGACCGTCTTCCTGTGCTTGGTGCTAGTGAGGGAGCACCTCAAATACGGTACTCAGTTTTGGGCCCCTCACTATGAGAAGGGCATTGAGCTGCTTGAGTGTGTCCAAAGAARGGCAATGAAGCTGGTGAAAGGGCTAGAGCACCGACCTTATGAGGAGCGTCTGAAGGAACTGGGGACTGTCTGGAGACGAAGAGGCTCAGGGGGACGTTATCRCTCTCTGCAACTACCTGAAAGAAGGATGCAGATCTCTCTTCTCCAGAATAACTACAGATAGGGAAAGAGGAAACGGTCTCAAGTTGTAGCAGGGGAGGTTCAGGTTAGACATTAAGAAGAATTCCTACATGGAAATAGTGATAAAGCATTGGAACAGGCTGCTCAGGGAACTGGTGGAGTCACTCTCCCTGGTAGTGTTCAGAAAATATGTAGATGAGGCACTTAGGGACATGGTTTAGCAGACATGGTTGAAGGGCTTATGATTGGACTCAATGATCTTGAAGGTCTTTTCCAACAATAATGATTCTATGATTCTATAGTTTCAACAGAAAGTAAAATCTTTGGCTTATTGTTAACTAATTTGATATGTACAATACAGTTCCAAATAGGAACTAGACAGTTTACAGACTTTGCTCTATCAAACTTACTCTAAACTTACTGTCTTCTTATCTTGAAGACATATTCTATGTCATAATATGCAAGTTTACATCTCTGAACCAAGAACATTAAAAGAAAGATATACTAGAAAACTGGATGTTTCATTTTGATTTTGTAAAAACAACTGACCTATGAGGAATTAGCRTTGAGCTTTGATTTGGAAAAGAAGCCCAAAAACTAAATTACCTCTTTACGTGTCTGTTAAGTTTCTGTATGTTATCCACAGAATATTCATTTCGTCATACACAAAAGACAGCTTTCCAAAATGCTCCATGAATCTCCCAGTCCTTGAGACCTGTGTGGATTTCACAGAACTACCATGCGGACAGGATCATGAAATACACCTTTGAGGGTTTCTTGAATTTCACACAAGAGATCAAAAATCTTGTCTGCTAGCATCCAAGCAGAAAAGCTTCTGTGAGCACAAAGCACTTTACCAGTATTTTTTCCAAAATCACTTTAAGCGACATGATGTTTTTGTGCCCCTGTARCTGTAAAATTTATATTCACTGTTTGAAAACATTGTTTTCTGATGACAACACCTCATTTAATTTGCCAAGGAAAAAAAAAATGAAGACATTTAGTAACCTGCTAGATGGGACTAGATTTCTTGCATAAAAAAAAAGTGAAAGGGAAAGGTGCACCAGCATTAACTAAGAGTTAAATAACGTGAAGATTTTTCACAGTCTGTATGCAATGCAGAGTGACAATGTAATTAAAATGGTGTGATGTGTGATTTGTATAGACCGCACTGAGAGCTGTAACCAGATTAACTACATGACTTGCACACACTGCCTGCAATGAGTTATACCGCTCTAAATAATTACAAGAATTAAGCTCTACCACAAGCTGTCTACAAAATATATTGGCTCTGACCAGATTAAGTACTRGAATTAATAGATTTACACTGACTATGCTCACAAAGTGGAAGTCCCTTGCAATATAAAATAAAGGGCAAGTGAATAAACTGCACAGTACAACACAGTTGCAGTGGGTTGACATGGCACACTCTACTTTGTGAAAACTGATAYAGCTTCATTTGTTTAAACAACGGCATAATGGTACTGCTTATATATGACTTTGTACAGGCTAGGGTAAGCACAAAAATGCAGGATATGCCTAGTCCGTCAAAAAACTTAAATCTCCATTTTGCTCCTATGTCCTGCTCCAGAATAATCCACCGAATAGCTTCTCCCAAAAAGCTGTAAAGCCAAAGCTGCCCCAAGTCTAATTTTCTTTGGCCAGCAAAATCTTCCGATGCTATGCTTGCTGTCCTAGCAAGCTTTGCACTATCAAGCATCTTCATGTGATTCTAAAGCACCGTGAATATAAAACACCTTTTGTTTCATGCAATCAAAGCACTGCTCTGATGGACACAGTGCAGTTCTTGCATTATTTTGATCACTTGGACTGACTGAAAAGAACTCACAGACATAGCTGTTATGTCTCAGAGCCAGTGTGGTACACTTGAAGAAGACTGACGGTCAATCACTATCACTCAGCTAGGCAGAAGAAAGTGCACAGGAAATGAGAAGAGTAAACAAGAACTATGTGAAAATTAAAGATGACTGCAAGCACATAGTAAAATGAAGGAACATGACCTGCATAAGTGAAAATCCCAGAGTACAACACAAGTTTAATGAGAAAATCAGAGCATATTGCACACTTATAAATTCTTCTATGGGCCTGAAGTTCCTTGCTAGTTTTCCTTGCAAATCTGTAGCAGATGCTCATATCTCAGCAGACTCAGCTGCCTACCACCTACCACCATTTGTGTACTTATTCACTGTGGTAATCTCTTCAGACTCAGCATATAAAAACTTTTTACTCTCACATAATCCCTATTTTTCATTTGTTGCAAAATATAATGTGCTATAATATTACCTTAAGGTATTTATGTATGTATATATAGAATGGAAAATGAGTAAATTAATATGTTAACAAGGTGAGCATTCAGATATCTTTTCTTCTAATATAAAAGGTTGAAGATGGGAGAAGAGATTTAGATTGAGAGAGAAGGAAATGATAATGCTGTTATTGGAGATGTTCATTCTGCTATCTATAAAAAGAAATAAAGATGTCTGGCCCGTAGCAGCAAAAAAGGGTGGAAAAATAGAATAGATTTCTAGATATGGAAGCTGTGTGAAACTCATTTACCCAGTCTCTGTCATCAGCCCCACACCATGGTGTGATAAAAGCTTAAAAMACAGGTATAAATCATTGAAAGGAAAACTGTCAACTTTGATATTGTTAAGATGAGCATAAGCCAAGGGAAAACTGAATTATGGCTAGACACTTCAACTACAGCTTTTCTCAACCCATGTATCAAAGAACAGAGTCTATATCAGAAAAAAACTGTCCTATCCAATGAAGAGAGAAAAATAAAGTCAAATTAGTTTTAGGAAGATTTCCGAGTTGCATAGAAACCGAAGACAAAGTACTTTCTTTAGTTTACAACTTTACATCACTCTATGAGTCTACAATTCTCATGCATACTCACCCCACTGAGCTACAACATTTCTTCTTGAAGGTATTTATGAGCATGTATACTTCTTCAGTAATTTCTAATCACCAGTGCTTTCTTTCTTTCTTTACTTACCTATTACAGTTTACCTGTGATCTGTATTTTTTTTTCTCTCTTTCAACTCCTGCCTTTTCAAACCCCTGTTTGAGTCTCAGTTTTGCTCTTAGGGTCATATTGAAACCTCTCCCAACAGTGGATCACAACATCACCTCACTGTCTACTCATCCAACCCACACTTCCAGAGCTTCCTATAAGGATGTTATGGGAGACTGTGTTGAAAGTCATGCTGAAATCAAGGCAGACAACTTCCACGGCTCTAACCTYGTTCATCCAGCCAGTYATCCCATCGTAGAAGACTATCAGGTTTGTCAAGCATGACTTTCCCTTGGTGAATCCATGTTGATACTACTCTTGATACCTTTTTTTCCTTGACAGGCCTATGTGACATGYCTGTGGAGCAGCCTGAGCTGCTCCATAACCTTTCCAGCGATGGAGGTGAAGCTGAACGGCCTGTAGGTTTTCGGTCCCTACCTCGTGCCCTTTTTGAAGACTGGAGTGTCGCTGGCTTTCTTCCAGTCCTCCAGGACCTCTCCCACTCTTCAGGGCCTCTTGAACATGATGGCGTGTGGCTGAGCAATAATCCCTGCCAGTTCCCTCAGCACTCTGGGGTGCATCCCATCCGAGCCCCAACTCTCCTGGACCCCCTTTTCTTCTAGGACCGTGACTCAGGGGATTCCTTCAAGGAGGAGGTCCTTGAGGTCAAGAGGTCAAGGTTAGCTCTCCTAAAGTCTACAGTGGCAATCTTACTTCTTGCCAAGCTTCCTCCACACATGATTGTGAATTCCAACATCTCATGGTCACTGCAGCCAAGACTGCCCCCAATCCTCACATTTCTACCTAGACCATCTCTGTTTGCTTGTATAAGGTCTAGCAGTGCCCCTTCCCTTGTTGGCTCATCAACCACCTGCATCACGAAGTTATATCTGCTGTGTTCTGCAGGAACCTCCTGGACTGTCTGTTCCTGGCTGTGTGGYCATCCCAACAGACATCAGAGTAGTTGAAATCCCCCGTAAGGACTAGGGCCTGTGATCGTGAGTCTTCTCGCAGCTTCCTGTAGAAGCCTCATCCCCTTCCTGGGCAGGAGGCCTGTAGTAAACTCCCAAAAAAGTGTTTCCTCATTTGGCCTGYCCTTTAATACTCACTCACAGGCTCTCAACTCCCACTTTGTCCTCCCCTTTTCAGAACATATTTCTGCTATATGAAAAGAGAAGGATTTTTGCTTTTCTACACAGCAGAAGATGGTCCATGCATTATCATTAATACGGCAACCTAATATTACCTTTATTGAAACCCAGTGAAGACTTGGAAGAGTGAAATCTGAAAGCAATGACAACAAAATATGAAATATAAGTGCTCACATTGTGGTAACTTTTATAGTTCCTTCCAAATATATATACTATATCTATATATATTTTTTTTCTTTTCTGGAAGACTTGATAAATATTTAGACATCAGTACTACATTATGTATAAATTTATAAAAATAGGGTTCTACCTTTCACAGACATTTTATTTTTTCAGTGTACAGAAAGATAATTGGCCAAAAAATGGCTTGTTTTCCACAACTCATCTTTAGTATTAAGTAGCAGGTACAGGAGCCTACTAAAATGTGAATAAAACAGATGGGCAAAAGCCACAGTCTTTAATTTCTGCTTTGGAAATTTCCAGGTGGTAAATTTGTGGCTACTCATCCACATTCTTYTCTGAAGATCATTTGTTTGTGAAGGTGTATATTTTTTTATTTTCTATTTTATATATAAATCTGTTTTAGTGGATCAATGTTATTGAAAATATTGAAAATGTATTCTGCCACATCACAGTGTGTCAAGTTAGCTAATAACTTCCATAGTGCAAACACCATGAGGCAATTTAAATATAGGATAAAAACCAGTGCACAGATTTAGTGTTCATTTCCTTTCAGGAGTCTCTGCTCCATTTGAGAGAGAGGTACCTTCAAACCTGCGGGAGAGCACTGGAATAAACTGCAGTTATTTTTCTTCTTCCAACATTTAGGCATACCTGCAGTTTGACAGTCCCAGATCTCTCACATGAGGGAGGAGGATTCAGTGGTGGTTGTTTATTTTCGAGAATGGCTGCTGTAATGTTCTGGTGCGCTGCAATCACAGATAATGTTTGATTGGTAGACATCTGTCCCTCAGAAGTGCTAAATTTAGTAAATTTATGACAAATTTTCCTGTTGTATCAATATGCATGACTTTGTGCAGCATAGTCTGACTTTTCACTTTCAACAAATCTAAAAATGTGTATATTAGTGATGCATAGTAAAAGCTTTCTGAATTATATCTGATCTAAACATCTCAATTCCTTTAGTGGTCAGTGATTTAATATTTGCGATACTGAACATGGTTCATGGGTCCAACTACAAATCTGCTGTTTTCCTTGAAAGGTTAGAACAGTCAATTTTACATATAGTTATATAAACAATCCATTTTAAATATAGCTATATAACCAATTAAAACTCTTTTTAATAAAAAAAACTATTTAGGAATACCTTTAAATAAATAGAGAATAGATCAGTCTCCCCAAGAGGAGGAAATAAAATGCATTTTTTCTTCTATGCAATATCCTTTTTCTTGTGTGTGATGTATAAGCAGCAGCTGTCYGTACACACCAGGAGATTGCTGTACTCAAAAACCACACTTCCCCCAACACGCGTAAAGGAATCATTTTAGTTCTGAGCCTAATGAACTAATAATCACTGGGACTGAAAGTATAATTGCTGCCAGCTATAACCTCCCTACCCTGTTGGATTATGTGATTCTATTTTGATTGTTCTTTTTCCTGCTTGGCAGATGGCAAATTGTCTTAATTACCTAGTCACACTTTAACCTCAACCAGTTGCCTTCTTGAAGGCCATCAAGCAGAAAACATGTTCATCCAACTACACATGATTATAAATTCTCTTTCTAATCGTGCAGCAGTTTACCATTCAAAGCAGCATTTATCCTGTTTACTATAGAAACAGTAGTAACTACCCATAAGAATATAGGCAATCTCCTATAGCAATGTCCTACTACAGATCATGCTGACAACAAGAAAAACTACCTTTGCAAACCTACACTGCTTTCCTTCAGTGTTTAAGCTTTATCTACAAAAGGTGACCTTTTCTCATTTTGACTGTTTGATGCAACTATAATCTTAAATTTAGGAAAATTGATTAGAAAATATTCAGTGAAAATTAATTTCATAGAAGTTCAAAAGTTTTTCAGGGATGCCACAGATCTGGCAATTTTCCTAAAGAAGATTTTTTTAAATGCTTTTGTTTTCTGATCAGTTCCATCGAGATATGAAAACAAAGCCTGAAATCTCATATCTGCTGTAAAACAGAATCCACTTTTAGATTGCTCTGTTTAAAATACTATCTTTTTTTTTTTTTTT
>NW_020455466.1:5269166-5280705 GCF_003342845.1 Nothoprocta perdicaria | reverse complement strand
CTGTAAATAAGAAAGCTCATAGCAATGTTGCAGTAATGTTATATGGAACTTCTGAGCACACAAAACATAATCATTAAATGTGAGTTACAGAAATTCTGTTGACTATTAAAAATACTGAAATATATACTATTAAAAGAGAGAAAAGAGGATTTTACAGCTCAAAGATGTAAGAATTTTGCCCAAGTCCAAAGATGAGTCATCTCACAGGAAAAGTGAAATAGAAAAGGAGCTTTAAATTCACTCAAATGTTTGAATAGAACATAATTGTTCAGACATTCTCCATAGCTATTTGACTAGATGTTACATATTTAACCTCCTGCCAACACTTTATTCTAGTCTTGATTTTTAATATATGGCTTTCTGGCTATGTTGAGACTACTTTATTATGAAAACTCCAGCTGAGCAAGAAATGTTTTGCCTGTTCCATGCTAATTTTTACAATTTTAGAGTTTTAGAACTTGCATGTTTCATGTTGAAACACATGAAAGATTTTCCAAAGACATTTTGATTGAAAAATGTATGACCTGCTTATTAAAACTGATATCTTTGAGATTACAGCATTATTTATCTTAGAGGAAAGAAGCTAGCTCAAGTCTATATTTATCCAGTTCATATCAGGGTCTTATTGACAAGCTTCCATATCCTTTTTGAGTGCCATTGTATGAAGCGATTGGTGTCTCTCAGAAGAGAACCTGAAAATCTTAAGGTTTTTTTTCTTATTTGTGAAGAGCAAAGACCTCATTAAAGAACAAGGTTCTTTCCAGCTCCTTGTCTTGGTTTCACTCTCCTGGTTATAAAAATCCACTTGATCGAACTTGACAACATCTTTCCATAGAACAGAACTTCTATTGAAAAACTTTCTCTTGGTCATACTCTGAAAATTTCCTTAGTGGTTTAAATGTAGTGCACATTATATATTGCTAATAAAAAGAAAAAGAAAGGAAACGAAAGGAGATAAAGAARAATGTAAACTGATATTTGAAATGATTCAACTGATTATTGAAATGTCTTCATTTTTTTTTCCTTTTTCATTTCAGTTGCTAGGTTTTTGCTGTATTTCCTAAAATATGGCTAAGATATCTCCAGGTTAATCCATAAAAATACTACTAAGTGATATGCCAGTCCCTTATGTAGTCCTACCTTATGTATTTTGTAAATTATTTTGCCATGAACATTCTGTGTGATTACTGCATAATATTTTTTAGAATTCAAGAACACATCAGTCAGTTGGATTTTCATCATTATATTTAGTTCTTCTTCCTGTTTGCTGAGTAAATTAAGCTCTCTAATCCATATTTTCTGATGTGTAACACCATTATATGAGACTACACATGTACACTTAGCAACATGACAATAAGAAACAGCCTCATGAATAGTGTCTTTAGGCACTCAGTTCATTTTACTGCTCTGATATGACTCAGATACCTCCTCTGATAGAYCTCACTCCAGCATTTCTTCCTAGAACTTGGCACTGAAGTCACTGAAACACTGAAGAGTGTTTCTTCCTGGATTTCACATACTGACATATGTTTAAATGTATGACTGAAGCACAGTGATACCAAAATCAAATACACTGCAGAAAAGATGAGTAAAAGTAATTGCCAAAGTGCTACAGCAAGGTTTTAACAAAGGCAAAGGAGAAGCAGTTCAGATAGATAGAAGTTTGCTTGTTTACAATAAATAAACAAACAGAAACAAGAAACCTTTGACAAAGTCTATCAAATTCCCTCTACTTTTCTTACAGAATCAAGAGTCCCTTCTCCTACCACAGTGCATGCACCATCAGCCTGCTTTTCCAGAAAATCAGTTGCTTATCAACCAATTTTTGAATATTTCAGATTGTTTTCCTCATCCATTCTCTCCTATAAAGTCTTTGTCCTCCGATTGCCCTTCATAATTTGGTCTCATTTATTTTAATAAGTGCACCAAAGTCTTAAATTTTGTTCTTTTTCCTCTCTGTGCCATTCCCAGTAGGAAATATCAAATAGTATATAGTGAAGAGTATGGAAGCTATTTTAGACACTCCAGCCCAAAAGTGACCTTCTAAACTCTACCATCCCCTCAAAAATCTTACTGACTTGTAATAAAAGGACAAGTAGGAAGAAGAAATCAAACAGGATGACTGAAGGATGACTGAAATATTTTTGCTGTGGGACTAACAGTTTCTGATGAAGTCCAAGGTTATTAATAAAAAAAAAAAAAAAAAAAAAAAAAAAAAAGCCAAAATCAAAATGCTGCAGAATACTGTTAACTATTTTTCTTTCAGGAAAAAGGAAACAGCAGAGCAGATGTGTTTTAACAGGCCACTGTATCTAGGTTAATTGCACACAATCACAGGCACTTGCTTCAAGACCCTTTCTTCCATTTGAATTTCATAASAGATCTGGAAACCAAAAGTAGTCTTAAAGCCTACAAACACTGTAGGAGAAATGTATATAAATCCATATAGAGAGCTTATTCACAAGTGGAACCAGTGCTGTGCTTCCTGTTCCATCCACAGAACCAACACCCTCATGTGCCCATCCCCTCATCTTAGTAAGAGCTGTTGCTCACTTTGCTATAGGCCTGAGCAAAAGGCAGGGGCATTTTAGTTTAGTGCCCTTACAAAGACCTAAGCAGTGCCTCATATCTCTCTTCCATGCATTTAAGACAAATGCCAGCATGTGAGCTGCTAGCTCAATGGCTTGGAGGGTTTTTGTTTTATTATGTCTAGTATATTTCTAGGTTTCTTAAAATATGGAAAATATAAATATTCAAGACATAATGACTAGAAAATTTCCCAGAGTTGCACTGTAATTTAACTAGCTAATGTCATTATAAGGAGCAGAATATAAGCAATGTGACAAATCTACTTTCTTKTCCTTGTGCTGTGAAACAAGATAAGTGACCAGAGCTCTGATTYTGATTAAGATTCGAGAAACCACTATGCAAAAATAGAGGGAAAAAGCAGACTCTGGAGACTTTGGAGATGGGGACATGAGTACAGAGGCTTTCACCTGTAGGTCACCAGCTCAATATAGCCCAGCTCTATACAGCTGAGCTGTGTTGCTCCTGCAGCAGATGTCTAATGGCATGTAGGTTGATGATCTCAGACTACTTGCTAGTGGACAGATGCATATATCCTTTTGAAAAATAAAACCCTCACAATTGATATTAATTGGCTCCCGTTTGGGCAGTTTCASGCAAAAAGCCTGCAGACCTCAGAAGCACTAAGAATAGTGTTTTCTAATCCCTCGAAGAGCTCTGTCCAGCTCAGGGAATAAAATATAAGATTCATCAAGGGAACTTGAATTGGTGCCATCTGTGCTGTTCTAATTCTGTGGATAATTAAGGCCTTCATTGTCTCATGTTGTTGGTCTGACATCTTCCATCAGTACAAACATTCATTTTTTTATTTTATTTGTTAAAGAGGAAAGAAGTAATAGCTTCTTTACTGCTTTAGTGGTCACCTTATTTACAGATGGAAAAGAATTGAACCCCAGATTATCAGAATAACTTGACCAAAAAAAAAAGTTAATTCATGCTTTTTTTTCCAAATTCCTGAGAAAACTTGAAAACAGTAGCATGGTAAGTATTTACCTTCACTTTTAAGTACTTGTTCACCAAGTCATTATTCCAAAGCCAAGATGGATATGGTTTCAAAATGAATTACATGAGACACAGAATAGCCATGGCTATTTCTTTTATCACCTGAAATTATGTAATTAAAATGGAGAAGGTTCTTCTCTGAATCAAGTAATTTCTTTCCCAGTAGTGTATTTCTTCTAGTTACTGAGATGAGATGGTGAAAGGGACATATAATTAATCCACTGTCTTCTKAAAAAGACCAATAAACACTGAATAATAAAATATAATCTGATTGTGCCATTATCTCAAATGAATTTCTTATCATCTGTTAGCAAATAAATCATAAATGATTTTTGAACAGCTTTTTAATGAGATGAAAGATAATCTGGAACTGCAAGGAAGGATCATAATATCCAATTTGAATTATCAGTCTATTTTTTTTGGTGTGTGTGAAAAAAAAAAAAAAAAAAAAAGACTTTGTGTGCTGTTTTGGAAATGCACAAAATTTGGGGATGCTCAGGAATTAACACTAAGATGATCTGATCAGAGGCCCCCCTCAAAGACACCAGAACATTGCAGATTTCATTTACATTTACAAGGACAGCAGAAGTCATTCCCCCAGTTGCTTTAGGTGTCAGATCAGGCCCATCTTAACATTAATCAGTGATCAGACATTCAGCTAGGTGGTCAGTGATTGTAATGAACTGCACAAAAGCAGCAAAGGTTAATCACATACTTGCTGGTTGAACATTTGCATGAACATGGCATTTCATTCCACCACAAATGTTGCCAGTCCTTCTTAATCAACCTGTAACTGGTACTAGGAATATGAAATAAAATTCCATGACAGAGAGAAATGTAGCATTTCCCACTTATGAGGTAGTTCCTGTTCCCTGTATTTTAAAGTCTGAAGAGACAGATCTTCAGCAAGAACAAACCAGCATTATTCTGCTCATTTTATTTTGGGATTTGTCCAGTTTATTTCTGCTGTATATAGATAGCTGCTGTTTTACCTAGTTGGACAAAGTCACATCTGATTATCAATTTGCTTTCTCCATTCATAGGATTAACTAAACACTTCGGAGCACTACAACTGTGCACAACCCCTTCAGTCAGACTGTTGCTTGCAGGTGCTGGGCTTAGAAGTCACATTTACACATTTTGACCCCATACATTTTCATAATAAATTAATAGCATAGGGAAATAATAGTAGGTTAGGAATAAATGGCTTTTGTAAGTGATTAAGCTCCCAAATAAACAGCAATATTTGATAATTGCAACAGCCATTTATTACAAGTATACTTTCAAACACCACAAGCATTACTCTTTCTAACAGACAAGATTAATGATTCTTAGCACTTGCACAATRCTTGTCGTGTTCAAAGCTCTCTACAAATATTACATAATTAATCCTTACCTCCGCTCAAATTGGTTGTGAAGTGCCAGAATTGGAGCTCAGTGACCACAGCTGCTTCAGGCTGCCCTGAAACTAATTGCAAATGATATTACCTAAATGCAACATCTCCTTCTATAAAATTGCAAAAGTGGAAATTAAGACAAGAAAAATAATTCTGTCAAGAAATATCTGAGAGATATTCTTTCCTCATYTTCCTACCCTTTCAACATCTAGCCTTAGCATTTCTTAAGTGATGCAATTTGGGGGGAATGCCTCTAGACAAACTTAAATGATTCTTTTTCGCAGTACCCATATTATTCTACCCAAGATGAGCATGCATACAGAGAATACTCTATATGCTGTTTCAGCTCAGAAAATTATTAAGTGACAATTTTCTACCAATTTTTAGAGATATAAGTAAAGTCTGAGAGAAAGAATTGCAGCACATAGAAACTTAATGATTACTACCAATGAATAGATAACACTTCAAAAACTGCAAAATTGTACTTTTTCCTTAGGATGATTTATCTTCCTGTTCAGCTTTCATTGGTGCTGAGTACATTGATCCTAAGCATCTTGCTTAATAGTACATAAGGCATAATAAACACCTATCAACTTCATTTATCAAAATAGCTCTTTAATTGGAGTGGTTCTTTAAATGGCATGTAATATATTTTACTTTAATACACTGTAAAATATTTTCCTATGTTTGCTTCAATACACATTGTTGGACCATGGTATCATGACATGAAAATGAAATTAGTTGTAAGAATATTTGTAATTTGATCAAACTGCATGATATCCTAAATTTTTGCAGCGTACAAAATCAGCTACAAGTTTTTACTCTATGCATTTTTTTTAGTTTCTGGTTTTTAACTGCTTCAATATCAAGAAGATTCTCAGTGTAATACTCACTGCATCAAATCGAATGATTTGCTGCATTTTTTGACTTTACACTGTAATGTATACTGCATGGTATGCAGCTTTCTATTAGTTCTCATATGGTCAGAGGTGTTAGATTTCTATCCACATAAATGTGATAATTTCAAGCAAGACAAATACTTCAAACATTTTGTTGTCATTGGAAAAGAGGARTCAGGCAGACAGGACCACTTCTGGCTGTGTTCATCTATGTATATCTTTTCCATTTAAATTCAAAAACACACATTAAAAGACAACAGGTATCTACTTAGCAAAAGTCTCAAATTCTTTACCTCCTTTTTATTAKGTAAATTGTGTATGTGATCATAATTATAACACTGCAAACACAAGTAGGGAAACACAGTGAATCACTTTGCTGCATCAGATTCTTTCCAGCTGTCCTAACTTGATTGCCCCATTTTAATAGGCCCAAACAAGCAAAAATACCTGCAACATAGATATAAAATATCTATTGATTCATCTTATGATTCAGACTATGAAAATTTTGGCAGTAATGTCGGAGACTGTAGGAATAAACTTGCTCTAGAACTAATTTAGAATAGGAAGAAACACCCTGCAAATGTACAATACACATCATTTGCGTTTACTTTGCAGCCACTGTCTCACTTTCATTTCTTTTCTGACACTTCAGAGTGTCAGCACAGAGTAAAATTATGAGATGTTGCAGCAAATTCATTACTGTGTGGCATTTGGACCAGAAATAACTCTCTTTTTCTATTAAGAATTTTGTATGTTCAGGAACTCTACAAGGTGATATAAAGGCAAACTGTGAACGCTAATACATCATATATGTTTTTTCATAATAAGCCACAGGAGGACAGAGCAAGGAAATCAGTGTATAGAATATAAAGATTTATAACTCAGCCTCACTGAGGATATGTTAAAGATGAGTGACATTCCAGTTATTTTGTTATAAATATCTTGTAACAAGACTAAGATGAGTTTTCACATGTATCTCTTCAGAATTCTGTATAAGTCATTCTATCACTTCCTCAGATATCTTTATAAGCCATAAAGATCAATGACATCTTGAAAACATATCTTTGGAGATGATTGGGTGAGAAGATAACATCTGTATGGCCTCACAACAACTAATTTCCTRTGTAATAGCTTATGCTGAAAATACAGTTTTCCACTACCTATTTTGTACTCAAACTATCAGTGGTATTGCCATAAACACTGAATTAATTGGATGAACACTAAGAAGATATGATGACAAAGTCTGAAGCAGTGCCTTAGCAGGTTTGGTTTGAGCAGAATAAAATAACAGATATGTCAAGGAAAGGATGAAAAAAAGGGACCAAAGGATACAAAATTTAATTTAGAGATGATAACAGATTGCTACCAGCCACAAAAAACCTCAGGCTACCTGATTAAATATGAACTTTAAACTATCCCACACAAATAGGGCTTGCATTCTGTTGGCTCGGAAGATATTTTTGCATACATGGATCACTGAAGCAGCAGACCATAATGCTTTAAAAGTCTTTTATGATCTATTTATGTAGCTTTAGAGCAATTACAGACAAGTTGTGCCAACGTGGCTATTCTCTATGTACTTTATATTCTTACGCAAAGCAAAATGATGCAAGTCAATGAAAGAAAATTAACAGTGTGTATACAATGCTGTTTCTCACAATTTAATCCTTTTTTTTTAAATAAGCTTGTCAGAATCATGATTTCAAAAGGGATATTTGTAATTTATTTTTTCTATACAGAGAGCTTTTGTTCACTACAATAAATACTTTCACGAGCATGATCTCCAAAATTATTTTAGTGAAAGTGCTAAAATGCCTGTCATTTATTTATTTTCATTTCTTAAAGTTTCCCAGTGTTCAAGAATCCCACCAACTAACAACTGGACAGCATACASAATTGGCTTGTTTGTCCCCCAGTGAGCATACCTTGAGATTGTTGAAAGCAATCACAGAAACAAAATCTTTCACTTGCTTCAGTGTTAGTTTAAATGAAAGGTACCACAGATGCTTCGCTTCAGCTTGGTTCATAGATAAAAAAGAAAAGCACTAAGAAGCCCCAATCACAGTATATAGAATCATAGAATCATAGAATGCCGAAGRTTGGAAGGGACCTCATAATGCAAGAATATTATTTCTCTGGAGCTAGGAGAAAAGAGCTATGCAGATAAATTTTAAGATCAAACATCATAGAATCATAGAATGCTTAAGGTTGGAAGGGACCTTAAAGGTCATCTAGTCCAACCCCCCTGCTCACACAGGGTCACCTAGAGCACGTGGCACAGGGCTGCGTCTAAGCCGGTTTTAAAGATCTCCAAAGAAGGAGACTCCACAACCTCCCTGGGCAGCCTGTGCCAGGGCTCTGTCACTCTCACTGTCAAGAAGTGTTTTCTCAAGTTCCTGTGGAACTTTTGGTGCCTCATCTTGTGGCCACTTCCTCTAGTCCTATTGTTGGCCACCACTGAAAAGAGGCCGGCCCCCTCCTCCTCACTGCCTCCCTTGAGGTATTTATAGACACTGATCAGGTCCCCCCTCAGCCTTCTCTTCTCCAGGCTGAACAGGCCCAGCTCCTTCAGCCTTTGCTCAAAGGGCAGATGTTCCAGGCCCCTGATCATCCTGGTAGCCCTGCGCTGGACTCTCTCCAGCAGCTCCACATCCCTCTTGTACTGGGGAGCCCAGAACTGGACRCAGTACTCCAGATGTGGCCTCACCAAGGCTGAGTAGAGGGGGATGATCACTTCCCTCGACCTGCTGGAGACACTCTTCTTAATGCACCCCAGGATCCCGTTGGCCTTCTTGGCCACCAGGGCACACTGCTGCCTCATGGTCAACTTGTCGTCCACCATGACACCCAGGTCCCTTTCTGTGGGGCTGCTCTCCAGCAGGTCCACCCCTAATCTGTACTGGTGTCCAGGGTTATTCCTCCCCAAGTGCAGCATCCTGCACTTGCCCCTGTTGAACCTCATGAGGTTTCTCACCGCCCAGTCCTCCAGTCTGTCCAGGTCCCTCTGGATGGCAGCACAGCCCTCAGGGCTATCAGCTACTCCTCCCAGTTTGGTATCGTCAGCAAAATGCTGAGGGAGCACTCCAKCCCTTYATCCAGGTCATTAATGAATAAGTTGAAGAGGACCGGACCGAGAACTGACCCCTGGGGACACCACTAAGTACAGGCCTCCAGCTGGACTCCGCACCATTGATTACCACTCTCTGCACCCTGCCATCGAGCCAATTCCTAATCCACCTCCCCGTCCACACATCTATCCCACACCTTTGGAGCTTGCCCAGGAGGATGCTGTGAGGGACAGTGTCAAAAGCCTTGCTCAAATCCAGATAGACCACATCTACCGCTCTGCCCTCATCTATCCAGCTAGATATTCCTTCGTAGAAGGTGATCAGGTTAGTCAAGCAGGATTTCCCCTTGGTGAATCCATGCTGSCTACTCCTGAGCACCTTCTTCTGCTCCATGTGTCTGGAGAGAGCAGCCAGGATGAGCTGYTCCATCACTTTCCCAGGGATGGAGGTGAGGCTCACCGGCCTGTAGTTACTCGGGTCCTCCTTCTTGCCTTTTTTGAAGACTGGAGTGATGTTGGCTTTCTTACAGTCCTCCGGCACCTCCCCCGTTCTCCAGGACCATCCAAAGATGATGGCGAGCGGCTCGGCTAGGACATCTGCCAGTTCCCACAACACTCTGGGGTGCATCCYATCAGGGCCCATGGATTTGTGGGTGTCAAGTCTCCCTAGATGCTCTCTGACCCACTCTTCCTCTACCCAGGGCAAGCCTTCCCTCTCTGGCTCTCTTCATGTCTCCCTAAGGCCTGGGATTCTAGAGGGCTGCCCCTGACAAACACTGAAGCAAAGGCAGCATTCAGCAGCTCTGCTTTGTCCGTAAATAAAACATATAGATGAATAGTAAATAGTGAGTAATTAAAATCTCCTTAATCTGACTTTCTACGGATAATATTCCACATTTGGAAAAATTCCAAATAAATCAGACACAATTTTCTAACATTAAGGACAGTTAAGTACTGGACAAAAAAAATATTAACTAGTTTCTATTTTTGAAATATTTAGATTGAAGTTGTCTACACAGAAGAAATGCATTAGCAAAATACAACTGACTACTACAATTCATTTTTCTTTCGGGAAATGCTCTCCTGAGCTGGTCTTACGTGCTACTTTTCCAGAAAAAAAAACATAGACAAAATAAGCAAGCACTCACAAAAAAAAACTTATTACCTTAGTCTTTTACATATATTTATGTATCGTTATCGCTTGCCTTAATTGACTATTTTCAGCTCCCTAATACTAGTAGTGGAGCTGGCAGAGTAGTGCAGCATTTTAAGTCCTTTTTTTCCCACAGATTTTAAATAAATTACAGATTTTTTTCCATCTTGTAGCACACAGCTTAACACTGATCCACAGATATCCCTAGAGTCTTGTTCTAAGAAATGGATCATATATTTTTTTTATTATGAATTTGTATTAAATTGTATGTGCTTGCTTCTTTGAATATATATATATTTTAATTTTTTCCAATGCTCCTTACACGATTGTCTAAATTTTTCTCAGGTGTTAAGATTCTGTTGGTTATTACAGCAGATTAAAGACTTATGACCTTTGACTCTTAATGCATAATTCTGTGTAGGACTTCACTTTTTTCATTGCTACAATTCCTATTTAACAGTACATTGTGACAGATTTTCAACCATATTCTATAATAGCTGATTGGCAATAGAATTTCTTAGGTCTGGTAGTACTAGAATGTAAGCTGTCAGMATATGGGGACAGATACTGATTTTCATATTGAACTACTTTTGAGACTCTTTCACCCAATAATGTCTTTACCTTTCATCAATTAACTGGAAAAATTCCTCAGCATTATTAAARTCAGATTTCAAACATCTTTTGTATGCAGCAAGTACAATGAGAAATAGAGGAATAAAACTATTAGAAGGAAATTAAAGGTCCTGTAATAAGAGATATAGCCTATTTTACTCTCTTGTTTTCAACTAAATGGTAGTTTTGAGTCACTCTTTCATGGTTCGCATATTGCAACCMTACTTCCTAAAGATGCAATACTCTTCTGAAAATAAATTAGCATATCTCTCCTTTATATATATCACCTAAATATGATTATCTGTCACTAGAAATATTTTTTTTTTTTTTGTCTGGCTCAGATTCTGAGCAGGCCATATGTCCTACTTCCCTTGCTATATAAGTCCAATGGATCATGTACCCWAGCATTTTATAAGTTAAATTTGAAAGGATTATCTTTTAGGTCTGTAAAAAGTACATTTTCAGTCTTTCTTTGTAATATTAAATCTATTTTTTTCTGCCTCAGATCACTTTCAACTCAAAAATCATCAAGACAAGCCTGGGGAAGGAAGTCTCAAGAACAACAATTTGTGTACCACATTTTAGAAATTATCTCTAGATAAGACTAAAAGGCAGGAATTTCATCAATTAATAAATCAAGGCTTCAAGATGTTTTGGGGCTTAAATTTAGTGACTTAAATTTAGTTTTGGGGCTTAAATTTGTCCCCCTATACACAGTCCTGGTGAGGCCACATCTGGAGTACTGTGTCCAGTTCTGGGCTCCCCAGTACAAGAGGGATGTGGAGCTGCTGGAGAGAGTCCAGCACAGGGCTACCAGGATGAT
>NW_020455466.1:5227020-5267975 GCF_003342845.1 Nothoprocta perdicaria | reverse complement strand
AGTTTATTCAGAAAGAGGAATTACGTTTTCATCTTTGTATTTCAGGTTTGTACTGTGAGTGGCTAAATCAATAACTGGAATCACCCAAGCTCTAATAAATGCAGCGGGGTAGGGAGGAAAAAGGAAGGAAAATACAGCAAACCATTTGTGAACAGAGGGATGTATAGAAAGAGAAATTGCTGTTATCACAGCCATGGAGGAATAACATACAAAATGCACTGAAGATAAGCTGATTCCCTTGTGCCAGCTCTCAGAAGAGTGTATCAGGAGTGGATTTTAAAAAATGGTGATGCAAATCATATCAGAGAATAATTTTGTCATTTTAAATAAATGCAACAAAAGAGGTATGTGATAAGTAGACCGAATCCCTGGTGATTTTATTCTGATTATGTCTGGGAGCTTAGCAAACTCTCCTTYTCCAAAGTATTTGTTAAGAAAGAGGGGCATACTTGAAGGAATAAATAAACCTCAAATATGGCTTTTTTTTTTTTTCTTTTTTTTTCTTTACTCTTTATCCCAGATCAGTATCAGGCATAAAAGAAAAATCTATCAGTCTAGTCAGCAGAGTGACAAGCTTGTCAGCGATAGGACTAGAGGAAATGGCCACAAGCTGAGGCACCAAAAGTTCCACAGGAACTTATGGAAACATTTCTTGACAGTGAGGGTGACAGAACCCTGGAAAAGGCTGCCCAGAGAGGTTGTGGAGTCTCCTTCTTTAGAGATCTTTAAAACCCGCTTGGATGCAGCCCTATGCCATGTACTCTAGGTGACCCTGCATGACCCTGCATGTGTTGGACTASATGACCTCTGCGGTCCCTTCTCAACCTTAAGCATTCTATGATTCTATGACTTTATTAGGATACATAAAATACTCAAATACTTGCTTAACACTTGGTTTGTGTGCAAATGCATCATAAAGTTGTGTTAACCTTCTCAAGGTATTTAATGTTCTCTGAAACCACTGTATGGCTAATAAAAATACAGGGCTCATTTACAAGGTGCAGGGTACAGAGTTATCAGTCATAGCTGGTGGTCCTCTGCATAGCTCTACAAATGCAATTCTGTCCTCTTTTTCACTACCCTTTCCTGTCAAGAAAAATGCAACCCATTTTCAAAAGATGTGGTTTGTTTTCCAAATCTCTACTCTCAGATCTTGCAATATGGAAAATAACGTTTAGAAGCTAGATATTTTTTCCTTTCCAATTCTGTGTGTCCCCTGGCAATTTATACTGAAACTTTTCATTGAAGAACAAATCTTTTCACTGATCCAAGCTTAAGTTGAGGAGAGTAAGTGATGAGACTGACACTGCTTCTTTGCAATAAATTAGCAATACTTGCACATGACTCRCCTCACCAAATGGTATGAAAACCACCAGCTGAATTGTATTTTTGGTTCTACCAACTAGGTAGGTCTGTTGACCATAATCTACTAGCACAGATGACATACTTTTATTGTACTGCTATTKTTTCAAAGAATTCTTAGTATAAACCAGAAACTTTAGTTCAATTCCCACTTTAACACATCCCTGAAGTAGAGGAATATGGATAAATTCCAGAGCACTAGAAAGCTCACTTATGTTAGTTTTAATATCTCTTGAAACACTCTACTTCCTCCTTCAGTAGAAGTTAATTTACTTGAAGAAAATAAACTTCTCTCCCAATTTGAAAAAAAAATCATCTGCATTTATTAATATTTATATTTAAAAAGGAGATTATTTGCTTTAATATGTAATTGCAACACAACACCTCAAATTATTATTTTTCTCTTCCTGTGATTCAGTTGCTAAAGATGTTCTGAAATTCAGGGAAACAATAAACAAGCAAACAACCTGCAGCCCCCTCCTCCCAGCCAGAATAAAGGCTTAAGTATGATACACAAAATATGACGCTTGGAAGTGGAAGTGATTTTTGCTTCTGCTTAGCTTCTGAAATATTTATATTGTCAGTCCTATGCATCAATAAACCCCATAAAACTCCAGCAATACCTGAAGTCATAATGGAAATCATTTTGAAAGGATTATTTTTAGGGGAAATTTGCAAAGACAAATCACCCACGGCACGGTAAGTGCAGGCCAAACACAAATTGAGTTTACCAAATATCAGATCAACAGTACTCGTAGAAGAACTAAATATAGCATAAAGACTGCACTTGCAGTTTCTAATGGATGCTTTCCCCTTAGCAGATGACAAAACCAAACAAAATGACAATGTTTTGCCTTGCTGCACTGTTTACTGCAACCTATTAAATTCTTTAAGAGTATTCAGTTCCAGAAATCTTTGCATTTTTGAATTCTTAATTAGGTTTGTTCTTTTTATCATCCTAGATTATTGCTTTCTTTTTCCTACCTATCATTTCCTACCATTGAACAATAAAATTACTGATAGTTGAGATGAGAAAGGATTTCCTAAGATGAGGTATCACTTTCTTTGGCACATGCCTTTCTCCTTTACATATCTCCAGAAGATGATTACCTGAGTGAGATGATGAGCAGCACAGCTTCTTTATTCAGAACACAAAATATAAATTATGACTTATTTTAATAACTTACAGAAGCATATTGGCATATCTAGCTAAGTGCATTCAAAACTTTACTCATAATCTTTTTCAGAGTTTCTGATCCAAGCTGCCTTGTTTTTATAACCCATTTACCTATTGTAACCTGTTTACCTGTTCTCAACCCTTACTTCCACCAATAGAGCCCATCATGTTACTATACTGAGGAATTACTTCATGTTCRGATTTTGGCTTATCTACAATTCTTTAGACCACTGTACCCAAAAAGAGAAGTATGATCCATTGACATTTAGTGGTGTATGCACCATCACAGAGACTTGCAGTTCTGCTGGATGCAGTTCTGCTGGATGAGTGTAGAAATAAGCTGACTGAAGAAAAATAATGATTAATCCACTCCAGTAGGATGCACTGTCCTTTGGTAGAAACTCTTTTTATATTCCTACACTAGCTTTAAAGGAAGGCTAAAGGAACTGACCATGTCACCCGGCTTAACATGGTTTCAAGTAGAGTGGCACAAATAGTTCTCTAATATCTTGAGGGAAGAAGAATAATCAAAATTTGTTATGACATTTTAGGTTATGACTACTCATAATATCCATAATAAAGCATATAAAGTTTTTATGCATTGTTCAAGCTGGCGATAATCTTCCACATAAAATGTATTTCATTTAGCAATACAAATAGTATTGTTCTTTAGCTGATTTTTTTTAATAATTTCAAGTAAGTCAATTAGACTGCTATAAAATAATTTTTATATAATATTGCTAATTGTTATATTACTATTTTTAAAAATTGTATTTGTGAAAATTATGACTTCTAGAATTGAATTATGGTTTAAATCCTATATGAGCTATTTAAAAATACTTTATTTCTTTAACTTGATAATGTTAGTAAAAATGGAATATGTAATAATAGTTCTCATATTTTCGGTATCTCTACTTACTAACTTTACACATAGTATAGTTAATAGAAATCTGGGTCGAAACAACAACAAAAACAAGGTGAAATAGTAAACTGCCTAGGAAAAAATAGAATTTATTAAATATTTACAAATTAAATCACCGATTGATCCATAGAAGGGGAAATGAATGAAGTTGATATGAGGGCTGGAGTCAAGTCATATTTCACTGTTTCTTAACAAGAAAGTTAAGAAGCAGGTTTATTAACCTATCTGGAGGTTTGAAGTTAGATTGCCTGTGATAAGATTGTATTTGTGGACAAAATTTTAAAATATAGGTTTTTAGTGAAAAGAATTTTATGATGAACAAGATCTTTTTAAAGGCACAAAAGGATAGTTTCCCCATACATAAATGGGGAGGCAAAGAGGAAACAAAGGCAGCCCGTATAGAGTATGCAATAAATAAATTTGTTTTACTTTTAAAAATGTCTTCTTTTAGATTTTTACAATTAATTCATTACTCATTTTTCAATATTTTTCATATTCACTGTTTCAATATTACAGTTTATCTCTTGCATTGGATGGACTTTTCTATAAAAAATACTAAGGGCAAGTACATGTATATGAGCATTTCTCTCAACTGATAATAGTTTATGAAGAATTATTTTGATCATAATTCTTAACTTCATTAATTTTCCTCTTTCCCAACATGGTAAGAATTAACAAAAAGAAAAGCGAAGAAAACCCAACTTTTATTTTGTTCTACCCTGAATTTCATATATGACTTCACCCACATTCTCTAGGACACAAGTTTAAAAGATCAGATTCCACATATATTTCTCCATTCCTCTAAGAATTTTTCTTTTATCAGCCTCTTAAAAAAGCCAGTTGTCAAAACAGTGGGAAACTTTGGCAATGATTTTTGGCATAAAGCAAACATACTGAAGTCCTTCAGGACTAAGTTTGCGTATGTACATATGAAAGCTCCTGCAATTGAATTATTATTGGCAGAGCTATATTGATTCAATTATGTATTAATTATTATTGCTGAGGAAATAATGTTTTTACCAAAGATTATGTGATGCCAGAAGCTACTATTAACCACAGAACCACAGAGAACCACAGAATGGTTGAGGTTGGAAGAGACCTCTAGAGATTATCTTGTCCAACCCCGCAGCTCAAGCAGGGACACCTAGAGAATGTCCATCCAGGTGGATTTGGAAGACTTCCACAGTGGCTGTGGGGCAACTCACCCCAAGCAAGTCAAAATTTCTTTTTTTTTTTTTTTTTTTTAACCATAGGCAGATCACCACCACAGACAGGCAGAAACTGCATTCTATTGATGCATGCAACCCTGAGCCAGTTGACCCTAAGCAGCTAATTCCCATTCTTTCTGGTTCTTGCTTCCTACTTCTTATCAATATTTATCATCAAGAGAATATTTACAACTCTTATAAAAATCAATCAATTTCACTAACAGGTCATTTTAATAGTCAATAAAATTGAATTCAGTTCCAGCTTAATTAAATTTAATTTTGATTATTTATTTTGATTAAATTTGTTATATTTGCAAAACCATATATGCAAAACTTATGCAAAACCAAGATAGTTTGCATACCAGCAGTGTTTACATGGAAAATGGAGAGAAAGCAAGGAGAAGGTCACTTGGAATTAGGGTGATATTTTTTCTTAAGAATACATCTGAAATGCAGGTTTGATTGTGACTTAGACAGAAAATTAGACCAAATTAATTGAATTGACCACCTAGGATATTTCCTAGTTCTTGAGTTTACTTTTTTTCCAGTAACAGAGAATGCAAGTTACAGCTGTGCTCCATTTTATCTCTATTGGAATAACTTAACAGTGGAAAAGCAGTCACCTAAAGACTGAAAACTCTCTACTGCTCTCCCAGTTCTCTTCTGTGGAAAAATGYATTCTCTTAAAATTTGCATAAATGTTTGGCATAGACTCCTGGAGCACACCTCCTAACACAAAGGATTTCAAGGAGTTACTTTCAGGATCACTTTGAAGGAGCAAAGAGGRCTCCAAAACATAGTAAGAATTGACAATGGAAATATTCACAATTTGGCTACAGTTATTCAGTCGCTCATGTTAAAGGTGTTAATTGGACTACTGCAATATATGGTGGTACAATACTACTGTTTTGATGTGTGAAACTAATGCTTGATGTCCAGTTTTGCTCAGCTTGCTCAATTTCAAAGATTGTTTCCGTTTTGTTTGCAAAGRTGAGACTTCCTAGTCATGGTGGAGGCAAACAGACAACAGGATATATGGTGCCCCWAATGACTTCAGATTTCAAGAAAGAGCTGAAATTATCACCCAGTTTCATTTATCATTACAGTGTTTGAAAAATTAGTTTATCATTCTAAGTGCAGAAAAGAACGCCTCAAAACTGTTATGTAATAAAATTATCACTCTCATCCACCTATCATCTAGCACCTTCATGATTTCTGCTTAACCATAAGCACACAAGAAGAGTTTAAACTCCTAAAACAAGGCCAAATTGAAGACAATGACCTGTGTTTTGTCAGTGGTTGCACAAGATCAGARACCATCAAAGATGTCCAGGATTCAAAGGAGTATTGATCATTTTTGATAAGGTTACCCATATTTTCTTCACATATAGYGCAAGATATATTACAACATGTTTTATATAAGGGCAACCTTATATAAACTGAGAGGAACTCTTAGTGTTAGCTTTCACTCAGTTCCAAACAGAAGAAATAAGCCCTAAGATAAATATTGCTATCTTCATCATCTCAGAGTCTTTGCAATAGTGGTCCCCTTTGAGTGGGAAAAAGAGACCTTGGTATTTCCATGATCCCTGGAAATTTCTCCAAAAAGCCAAAGTTTGGCAGTTTTTCCAGAGAAGTACAAGACTTGTTCTCTCAAAAGCCTTCTGATTATTATAACCAGTCTTTAGTTATTGTTTACTCTGTGTCAAGGAAATAGCTGCAATATAAATTTCAATACAAATAAATGTAAAACAAAAACAACAAAAATAATTAAGATAATACACAGAGCAATTCATTTTGATTACTCCAAATAACATRTTAATGACATATCTTATTTACTTAACCGGGACATATGGTATTTTCTGAGCTGATGATTTTTCACATAGAAATGAGCATTTTTAGCATGCATTTTCTAGCACTGTTTAAAGCTTCAGACTGCACATGCACAACAATTTGATTTTCAAATAAAAAATATAGCCAAAACACTGCCTTTTCATGATTTTTAAATTAATCACAAAATACAGATATTTTCAGAACTCAAATCAGCAGATAGAAATCCAGAATACATTCAGTTAATGTGAACAACAGGTTAGAACAAATTCTTTAATTTGSTTATGAAAACCTCTTTCACCTTAATGGGGCAAGATGAGCACATTGTATGTTAGTACAGTCATTCATCTTCTTATCAAAACCTTTGAATCTCAGAAAGAAAAATAATTGAACACAAAGCACAAATTCACAGAATATTTAATCTGACAGCTTTGGTTTAAGGGGTTAACCTTACCTGGACAATATTTCACTATATGTAAACTCTCCATCTTCACTTTCTCTAGAGGGAAATCAGTTCTTCCAGAATCTCTCCCTTGATTTTCAGGAAGGCTTTATTAGTTTTGTCTCCTAAAAATAAAGTGATCACTTCACAAAATACCCATGTTATAGCGGTATAGGTAAACCATACTCTTCCATTATCATTTCCAGAGAAAGTTAAGGGACTTTTATGATGGCTGAAAGTTGTTTGTGGTCACCTTACCCAATTCATTTCACTCTTATGAATGCCCAAGCAACATTCTCGCTCATGATTTTKTTCAGCATTTAATTTATTTTTCTAGTTTACACAAGAAAATAAAACACAGAAGAAAACTCTGTAATTCCTGATTCAAACCAAATAGACCACTTGAATGAAATGATACACCTTAGGTTTTGAGCTCTTCATTCCACAGGGCTTTTCAGTCTTCCAGACTGCTTTGCTGCCTAACCTACATACTCATTTGTTAACATAAACCAAGAATTATAGGTATACCATACTCACTTTCATTTTTCCCCAACTTTAATTAAACTTTTCCTGAAGAACATACTCTAAATGCAGGCTTAATTTGATTTTTTCAAAAAATATGAACTGTTTGCTATCAAAAATTACTAATTAAGTTGAATTATATGGACTTAGAAGTCTAAAAACTGCACTTTTGACTTAATGGAGTATGTTAAAACTTGAGCTAAGGAGCATTAATCAAAGTACTTCACTATCAATTATCTTTGGCCTCTCTAACAGAAAACAAGTGATTTAACACCTAACAGACATTGCTTATAAATATAAAAAGATAAAAAGCATAAACAAGTTTATATTTCTTTGTCAGATACTTCTAACATCACAAACACTGTTTATTAGACTGTTCAGTTCTACAGAGGTCATTATAAAATGCACAGGCAACTGACAGCAAAATAGKTTTTTTTTCTTTTTTATTCTTTTAATCAAAGAGAGATAGAGAAACAGTTTTCTCAAAAGTGGGAAATAGTTTCTTAACCTTAGAAGAAACCACATCCAGATTGGAGGCTGACAGATATGCTGTCTGAAAAAGGTAAGAATCCTGCATATGTAGTCTAGATATCTCATTTGATAAACATCTACTCTTGACATTTTCTTCTTTCCTCAGTGTTTAGGCATTGAAACACAGTCCAAGTAACATGAGGAAGCAGAGCTGTTAGAGCCCTTTCAACCTCCACCGTGCTTAGTTAGCTGAACATGTACCAAACAGTAAAATGAAGCTTTCATATTTGAGACTGAATACATGCATACCTATAAACTTCTTACTAAAAACTCTCCAAAATTGGAAGCTGGTCATCAGATTCTTTCTTAGTGTGGAAGAACCTGCATGTGGGCCAAACAGACAACAAGCAACAGCATAAACATGGCTGAAAGGACGTGAAACTCTGAGTCATTCATCAAATTATTAGAGAACAGAAGTATATGCATGTTCAAATTGTGATGAGGGCTCCATAATTCTGAAAATATATGTTTACAAAATAAACTGCAAACTATTATGAGACATTTTGTTCTATAGACTGTAGTGTTATTTGTTCAGGATGAGGCAAAGCCTGCATGACACCAAAACCAAATAAATAAATATAAATTAGAGTTGCATGTGAAGAAAGGTTAACCAAGTCTGCCTTCTTCTAAAACCAATTCACATGAAATATGAAATCCAGCAAAAGCAAAAGACTGCATTTTGCTGTTGAGCTAATATCCTTTGRAATTCAATAGATCATTTAATCTTTGGCCTATCAAGAAGGAGCAGACCTTCCTTCTGTTTTCACAGGTTGCGAAATATTTCCTTTTCTTAGAAATATTTATGTCACAACTGGTGAAGTTAACATAACAGAAGGGGAGAGCAATATAGATCCAGGCAATAGAATTCCACAGGTGTTCTTTGCTCTTGTTTTTTTTCTTCTTTTTCACCCCTCCCMACCCCCCGAAAACAAAATAAGCAGGAAAATATATTAAAATCTTGAAATTGTGGGGTTTATCAGAAATTCTATTCATAATTCTATATATGTATTAATAGATTTCATTTGTTTATAGTTATAATATATATATTTAGAGATAGAGAAAGACACAAAGAAAGAAAGAGAAAAGGAAAAAGCAAGAGGGATAAATTCTATTGTTTCAATTCAAGACTACAGAAAATTGAATRTACAATACATTTTTGTATTTATTGTACCTATTGTACAAAATTTTATATTGAGAAAGTTCTAGACGTCTGCAAGACCATGTCCAGGACTSCAGTTTTAGGTGCCAGCCCTTGACCACAGAGTCAACTGTTCCTTTCCTTAGTGCTCATAAATTTCTACTGAAGAGATAAAAACCCCTTAAATGGTAGCCTTTACAGCAAAGCAAGTCCCCAGTAAGTAGTATGTTGTGCACAGTAAAACTATTTTTTTCTATCACAACCTTCCTTGTTCCCTTTTCAGAGATACCTGAGCTGAACAATTAATAGGTGGACTTCTGAATATCTCMATCTGGTGTAGGCAGTCCGAGAGGCTGGATTATTCAGCAGTGTCTTCTCCTTCTCCCTTTCCCCAAAAATAAAAGAGGTTTTGGTTGCATCACAACACTGTACATTCAGATACCAAGCACCTGGTGGGTTCTTCCACATTAAGAAACAGATAAGTCTGAGGACCAATTCCCCTTTCTTGAGAGTTTTTGGCAAGAAATAAACATACATGCATATATTTCAGTTCTAAAAATTTAATTTTGCATTTCTCTCTCCATGAGTTCTCAGTATTTAAATGCTTCTGGAATGTTTATTATGTCTCTGCAACTGACTATGAAGAGCATAGTGGGTGTTCCCTTGCTCTCACACTTTAAAAGTTTAGCTAAATAAAAATAAAAACAGATAAGCTTATATAACATTTGTAGATGGCTATTAAAAGAAAAAAAAAAAAAAGACAGAGAAGCAGTAACAGTACTGAAAATAGGTCAGGCTATTCAAAGGACTGATAAAATGAAGAATCAGCAAATTTTGCCTTTTTGCTGCCTATGCTCAAAATAAAGTCTATTTCTTTCCAGCTTACAAATACAGTCTACAAAATAATTCAAATGCTACAAAAAAAAATTTACCTAAAGCAATAAAAGAAAATCTCCCTGCAAAATTGGCAATCAAATTCCATTGAACTGTGAAATGTGACAGATATAAAATTTTAAGTTATTTGTCTTTAAAACTGTATTTCTCTTCCAAATAACATGGAACCTAACTTGCCAAAATTAAAGGTTTGTCAGATGTTAGTTCACTTGCTGTAATACAAGAAAAGGTCAGAAAGCAAACTGAAAAAAGAGCTTAGACAGCTTTAACCTCAAGGCTTTACGTTATTCCAACAGACAGAGTTATCAGTCATTACTTTCCCATAAAATATAAAGAACTAATAAACAGAAAAAAAAATCATAAGAGCTAACATTCAAGGATATGACAAGAGGCTACTATTCTGGTTTTGTAAGCAATTTAAATCATCTGTAACAAAACAGCATTCACCTTAGTTGGAAAGTCATACAGTGTATTCAACTATTACTTAACTCACAGTTAATTTCTGACTTATGTAAGAACACAGAGATGGGGCAAAACAAAACAAAACAAAACAAAATCTAAATTTGTATATATAAAAAGCCCATACAGATAAAATCCTGAGAGTCTACTTCAAGTAATTTCCCACTTATAATTATCCACATGAGATTTGTTGAATTAAATTAAGCATCACTTTATTCATATTCATGGTTCTCCCATAAAATGAAATGTGGATTAAAAAAATAAAATCAGATGTTTTCCATAATAACAATAAAAGAATATCAGCTATGACATCTTTTTCTTGAAAGAAGGGGGAAATACTATTGCTAGTAGCAAAGTAGTAATATTTTATTTTCCAAAATAAAGTTGTAAGAACATTAAAATTTATGTAAACCTAAAAAAAAATACATAAAAGAGTTTTTTTTTACTACAGAACAAGCTTTGGGAAAAAAAAAAAAAAAAAAGAACTGTGGGTATAAAAATTTGTGATAACAAGTTCTTGACCAGTTTAATGCTCAGTCAAACTAGCTGCTACTAAGCATCCTCCAGAAATAAGGTTAGCTCTTCCACAGAAATAACTACACATAGTACAGCCTTCCAAAGAGTGGAGCCTGAAAATTGAGGCAGGAGTGCCGTAACATTCCTCCACATTGGCATAAGCAGGCAAAGGGAGAGGGAAAAAGCAAAAGGGGGCACCAAAATTCTTGACTTTTCCCTCGCACACACACACAGACACACTTCTCTTCATTCACCAGAAAGTCGCTTGCAGAAACCTCTATTTCATTGAAGCTTTGATCATTTTGACAAATAAAACGTGCTTTGATTCTAAAATTGACTATGAAATAATTTCACTTTTGACATAAAAACCTCAAAAGCACTGGCAAGACATCTTAATGCCTTCCAATAACTTATTTTTAGGAAAAAAAAATGCTGTTCCTGAACTCTGAGCTCCATAAAATATAAGGTTCACAGACATAACAAGCAATAAGAAAGTCCCCCAGTCTCACTGAGGTGATGACTTTTCTGTCTATTCAAGTGACCCATGTTAACTCTTATCCTTTTAAAATATAACAAAATTATGCAAWTTTTTTTGCAATTATGCAAACGGACGTAGTACCCCAGAAGTTTCAACACTCTGTATGAAAGAAAACAATCAAATAAAGAAACTCATTTACTTTCTCAGTATCCACTATTTAGTTCACATGAAAAAAAAAAATTTATGAAAGTATTTTATTTTTGTGGGATAGGAATGATCATACTATTATTTTATAAACTATTGCCAAGGTAGAAACTGAAGGTTAAGATCACTGGAAGTATGTCCTTTACTTAAAATCCCACTCTGGAATTAGAGCATTTTCTTCCAGTATTGACTAAACAATAAGTTCAGTTTCTCCCAGCCWCTATTTAAAATGGAGTATGTTAAACATTTTGAGAAAGCTGTAGGAAAATGTTCTGAAATATTTTAATTCAGTTCTGCTCATTATCATTCTATCTATCCTATGCTATTTAATTTACTTGTCTTCAGATCACTCTGCTGTACTAAGGAAATAAAAAGAGAATAAGGGCAAGGAGGGAATATATGATTTGTTCATGATTCTACAAAAGCAAATAAAATCAAATCAAGATTTTCTTGCACTGTCTTCCAATTTCGTAAACATTTCATTTTGTTTAACAATTTAAATTCAGTTACACATCATGTAGATACTGTTGAATGAAAATAACTACTCTTATGTATTTGTCATATCACAAGAAAGAAAGCTTTGGGGAGGGGAAAAAGACATTTAGTGAAAAGGCAATTTATGTTTCCTGGTAATATTTTGAATTAGCGGCCACAAAGCTAGCATGAGCAAATGCTTCAGGAAATAACAAAATATCCATTTGCATACCTTCAGCTTTCAGTAATTCCATACTTCCTATAAATGCCATCTGTGCCCAGCTCTCTTATACACAGCTGAATATATGATGCTTTTGAATTGGTTACAAAGATCTCCTTACATACCACCTGACACGASCTTTCAATTACTTGCATAATTTCTTTATGAATGCTGTATAAAATCAATTATTTAATGGAGAAAAAAATGYTGAGAGGAAACTGAACCTTTTGAGACAGAGTATGGCCAACAGGGAGGAGAACTGTTGCAGTGTAAGTCTTATAAGCAGCACCAGCCAAGACCCCTGTAAATTCTCCTGAAGGTCTGAGGAAGCACATTCTGCAGCCCAGGGCTGCCATGTAGTAGATAAATTCAGCATATATCCTGCCCTGCAGCTGCCACCTTCAATTCAGGCCCTTTTCCTTGGGRAAGTTGGCAATACCTGTAGTGTTGTCTCCCATGTGGGAGTCTCAAAGACAAGCCTTGCAGTGAAGTTGTGAGGCGATCAACCACCAAAGGGTCTCTGGGGAGTCACAAGGTTATCATGAACGAGAGCATCCAGGTAAGCAGTATATATAGGATAATACTTTGAATTTTATTTTTGCTTACTTGTTCTCTTGTAAATATTGAATTAGTAACCACAAGCCTAAAATATATGGGCCTCGTTTGATATTCAGAAAAAAATAATTAAAAAAAAAAAAAGCTTATATTTAAGTTGTCGTGTTATAACCAGAGATTAGTATATTGATTTCTCACTGGCCAAAATCTGCAAAACTCTTTTGCGTTGTGTGTTACAACCTAAGAGTATATCATAACTTAGTGCAGTAATTATACTAATATGATCATACCAATTAAAACCACAGCATGAGAATATCTCTAGGCTAAATATAATTTCAGGCTCAGTATCCATAAATAGTCATTAGACTTCTTCCTTTGATGGGCTACCCTTCTAGTTTCTTTTGCTCCTTCTGTAAAAAGAAGAGAAAAAAAAAAAAAAAAAAAAAAAAAAGACTGTCTTCCAGTATTTAGCAGGGCTTACTGTTGTTTGCATATGTTCCTTCTGTTGTTTCAAGATACTGTTGGCAGAGTAACATATCTCAACCCTGTTTTTATCACAGTGTGAAAAACACCAGATGTACAAAATTAAAGTTCAAGTTAATCAAAATATTGCTTGACAAAGCAAATAATTGAATTGCACTTTCAATGCACTGTGGTAGACAATAATTAACATGCAGCATCTTTGAATTTGAATACAACTTCCAATTTCCGTCTTAACATCATAGAATGCTGTCTTCACATTTTTTAATGGTACCCCTGATAATAATATATTCTGTTTTTAATCATATTCCACATTGCAGGAAATGAAGCTTGCAATTTTCCCAGGTGCTTACCAAATTACTACTGCAAGCTAATTCTCATCCCCCAAGTTAAGAGTTTCAACACTGTGCACATTAACTGCCTGCTTATGTTCTTCCTGTACAACAGAAGGTAAGTTAATATGTGCTTCAATTATATCCAGTTTGTGCATTTATAGCACCCTGTGGGCAGCACTAAGAAGGCTGTAAATGTACTTATCCTGCTTCTTTAATGCTCTAGTATATTACAGGAGAGAGAGGGTGAAAGAAGAAGAAAACTGTATCATTTTATCAAGAGAATCAATAAGGAGCTCAACTTCACTGTATTGATTCAAGAGGGCTGCTAAGGTACTGCTCTTTCTTTACACACTATAAAAAAGCTTGTCCAAGCTTTCATATATATATATATATATATATATCCCTCTTCTACACATATGCGCATGCGCACACACATTATTAAGCTAGTATTTGTCAGCTTTAATAAAATGCACATCAAGTATATTTTCATGTGTTGTAGACACTTTATCTTAAAGTGGGAGATATATTGCACAAATACCTCTTCTAACTGCATCTGTTGACCTAACTGAACAGTGCCGTGCCTTAAAGAAGGTGCTCTATTTTTTCCTAGCTTGTTTATTTTATTACAGGCTAGCCTTCATGAAATAAGGGCATACTTGCACACATACAATTTTGAACGTTTTTTTTCTTTCTGTCCTCAATGCAATGTTCCTTGCAAATTGTTCTTGCACTACTTGCACATATATTCACCTTTTTATTTCGTCATGGTTTTAATGTTTTTAATGACAATCACCTCTATTATTTTTTATATCAAAATATTCCAGAAACACAGTAAAAAAAAAAAAAAACAAATAAACAAATAAAAACTCCCAGCTTTGCGTAAGAAATCAATCTGAAAAAAAGAAGTGCCACAGCACTTTGAAAAAGAATTCTTTTGTCTTGTACCAACAACATAAGAATAGTTACAGTATTACCTTCTCAGAATGCAGAAAAAGACACAAGGATCATTTAAGTGACTGAAGATCTCTGCCACTAGCTTCTAATGAGGAGAAAATTTATATATTTTGAAAGAAAAATCATTAAGCTCATTTAATGTGTTTTCTACAGATTAGAATTAATTTACTAATTTCAATCCTAACTTTATAATATTGATTTTTCACTTTTCTGTTACTATCGACATCCTGAAGTGCTGTTGAAGCAGTGTTTTCGTCTTTCTGATAGTATTTTCAAGTCAACCAGATGTAAACCAAGCAGTGTCTCACCTAGCCAGCAAGGTGAAAGGTTSAAATGAAAATCTCAGCCCTTTCCTAGTCCACACACTTTTTCATTATTTTCTGTGCTGGCATATAAATTTTTTCTCAGTTTATCTTAACAGGAAGTGTTGTAAATGACTATAAAAATGTAAAGAATAGCAGAATAAAACAAGTGATTCTCCCCCTCTCTTTACATTTCATASTGTTAATTCTAGCTGTTCTCCAGAGAGAATGTTCAACAATGTTGAACATTGTTCAACAACATTTAAGGGTCCTGAAATTCTCGAGGAGAATGCTAGTTCATGTCTTGTTAGACTCATTTTCATGTGTCTTTACTGAAGAATAATACAAAAAGTTTTGCACTAGTTTCTATTAAAATGGGAGAACTTTTAAAAATCAATTAAAAGGGTAAATTCTATTAATTGTTATATTTCCTTAGGCATGTCAAGGTTATTTTAGGTATTAAAAAATAATCATTAGAAGCAAATAATTTACTATTTACTCCCCTTATTTACTTAATTATTATTCTCATTGTACATTTTTCATTCATGCATTCAGAATAGGGGAATTATCCAAGAGGATTCACTGCTGAATGATAGAAGATATTCAAAACAAAAGGGGAGAGGAGGGATAATGAGAAGGGCATTTGCATTCTAACTTCACTCATCTCCTTTCAATAACTAAATTAGGAAACTGACCTCCCCATGGAGTTTTGGGCAGTATCCTTATTTAGAATGGAGAATGGCAATGGAGAAAAGTAAGCCTGAGTCACTTCTATGAGGATGAAAGCCAAGCCCTCATTTAGCCTCACCCAAGAACAGTAGTTGTTTTTCTCTATTAATTCTTTAGAGAAAATGTAGTTGCAAAACAAGTCCAACTTTGAAAATCACCATGCTGGCTCAAATATAAGACAGCCTTCCCTTCAAAAGGAAGACAGGATAATTTAAAAAAAAAAAAAAAAAAAAAAAAAAAAGGGAGATAGATTATTGGGGTTTATCCTTCCTGCTGGGGGATACCATCCAGATCCCAGCTGAAATGGTGAGGCTGGCAGTTCCCATTCACCACCTTCATTTGTCTCCACACCCAGTTTTGGCTTTCTCAACACAAACTGACCCAAGAGATACTGAGCTGTGTGGACCAAAAGCACCAAAGCTTGAATAAATCCCATTTTTTAGGGAACTCTGCACTGCAATCTTCATGGTCTAATGGGTTATTAAAATGCATTCCATTTTGCTGGAAACTTTTCACCAACTTTTGGAGAAAATAGGGTTACTGAACATTTTAACTGAAAGGGAGAAGGAAATGGAAATTATATGTAAAAATTGTTTGGCTGCATCCAGTAGGACACCTAATTTCAATGTGCAATGGCAAGATTAAGAAATTCTCATCACTACTCTGCTGTGCTTACTCTGCAGTTGCTCTTTGAGCAGATCAACTGTTGACAGCAACAACAGCATAGCACCTAGCAAGGATATAGAATACAGATTATATTATACATGTTGCTCAGTAGATCTAGAAGATCTTGAAAATAAACAGACTATTAGTTCCATGGCTGTCCAGAAAATTTCAGACTGAAAGATATGACCTTTGATATGTATCAAAAGGAGTCCTCTGTAGTWACTCCTGCATAAAAATTCTCTTTTTTTTTCCCCATGTTTTCTTATATGAAAACTGGAAGATTAGGTTAAAATGTATGCAGTTTTTTTCTTTGATCCAATTCAGTGGCAGTAGGCACAATAGCTGTTATCTAAGGTCTGATAAAAATAYACATGCTGGTGAGATACGTGCAACATGCAAAATAATGTATGCCAATGTACATATGTGTATATAAGGAAGATATACATATAAATATCCATACCCATATATATATACAGTTATAAAYGAGTATCAATCTCTAGGATTGTTTCTTTCATTTCCTTTAAAGTATCAGAATGGTGCTTGAAAAATTTTCGCATGAAAATATTGATGTTTTTTCATTCTTCCTTTTTTTGATCTTTATAACTTAAAGAATAGAGGAACAAAGCCTTTGGTCTCAATTTAACAATACTCTAAATCACAGGTTTTCAAGCTTGGATGTGCTCTCCCTTCAGCCTCAACTAAATACTGTCTCTCATTATTTATCTTGATTAGGTATTAGATAGGGAGATAAGAGAGAAGAAAAACTTTTCACAATCCTTCTTGCATCCATATTTTACTCCATTTTTCTAGCTTTTATACTTATAGAGAAACTCATCAGTTTAGGTATAGGTAGAAGTAGAATTTTTAGAATAAAATAAAATGAATAGTTTATTTTTTGCAGCTATGTCAATCTGAATCTTCAAATATGTATCTTTTGATCTTTTCTAGTAATAGTTATGCCATATGATGACATGAAGATGACAGGAGATTTTTGATGCCAACCTGAGTATAGTTTTGATGAATAGCTGGAAGACTTATTTTACCAGCTTGTCAGTTGAGCCTGTAAGAACTGCTAGAATAATCTTTCCTTCTCTGCCTTTCCTTCATAYTACAGACATTTATGATAAGGAGAAATGATGCCATTTTAATGCTTTAACTATTTTAATGTTTTATAAAGTACTTTGAAAGAGACAGGAAAGAAAAAATGGAACAAAAGTTACGTTTAAGATGGTCTGTTACAGGCTTTTTTTTTTTTTTTTTTTTTTTTAGGTCATTAACATTTTGTTGAATTCATCATTTTTCCTTGTAACATTAAGTATAAAATCATTTTTCACTGGAATATATGGTAGAAAGCCAAATCATAAGCTAAGCTAAACTGAACATATAGGGAGAGAAAAGGGGAGACATACTAACAAACAGAGGTATTTCTTAGTAACTGAAACCTACCAAAAGAGGCATCAAATTCGTCAGCAGAACTGCAGATATGACTCTATCAATAATCCATGGCACTTTTGTATTTCCCARCTGAGGCTATTATACAGCTTTGGATGACAGCCTGCTTCAACTTCATCATGCAATCCACTGGGACAGAAACTCATAACTGGCTTTCAACATAGATATTTCACATAAAGGGTAATAACTGCAGCCAGGCACTGTAGCAAGATTATCAGAGAGTGCAGCAATGAGCTGCAAAATGTGGGAAAAGCAGCTTGTCAGAAACATGACAAAATAACCTCAATGGSATAACTCCTTTAAACATCAAGAGGGGAAGAGACGTATCAGAAACATTCCCCCCACAAAACCCTCTGAAACAATGTTCATCTGACCTTTTTTTTCATTAAACTTATCTTGATCTATCTTCAAATGCTACAGTAAATGTACATTTAATCAGGAAAAAAAACTACTTCAAGAGATAAAGAATCCACAAAAGATTTTGAATGTGCTGATGAACATTTGCAAAATTCTTAGGAAGTTCAGATTTCCAATGGTAGATTTCAATAGAACTATATGTAATGCAACATATTTTCAAATGTACATAAAAAAAGATACATTTCAACCCCAATAATTTAACAAGGGACAAAGTTTCAAAAATATCTATCCATATGACTTTGAGCTCACAGTCTTATTTTTCAGAAATTTAAAGGCAAAATAACAGATGATAATCTCTACTATTATTAGCAGTACTAGCAGTATTGAGCTGCTTCAAAATTTGCACAAAATTTCATCCTGTRTTTCCATCAACATAGTTTGGGTCTCTCAACCAGATGAGGCCTCAGTCAAGGGCTAGTCTGTGCAAGTTGCCTTATATGATCAGAGTAATTTTTGATAAAGTTTAGTGTTCAARTATAAAGGATTGAAAGTACTACTATGAAAGAACTTCGTACTAAGGTTACCACTAAAATTATATATGTGTGTTTCTATCCACAGGGACATTTCTGCAGCTGATGATAGAATGTGGACAAATAATAACAATTTATACAAAATGCATTTCCACTATGAATAATAGATTCTAATCCTTAATCCAAATGCTGAGAAAGAACTTTAAGTATAGATATACTATATYCTTACAGATAAAGATAACTAGATTTATTGACAAAATATCTTTGTTATCTATCATGTTTATTTGTTGCATGGGGGAGAACCCTTAAAATAATTGAAATTATTATTTTTCTTGAATAGAAAACAGCTTTAATGTTTTGCTTTCTGTAAGCTTAATCATTTAGCAAATTCTTCTCTGTAAATTCATTTTTTTCTAAATTTTACTTGTTTTGCATTTAAAAACCACAATACTGTTTCAAATATTTCAGTCTCACAATTAGAAATATTTAGAAAGAGTACAGAAAATATGTTATTCTGTTCTCACTAGCAATAAAGAATAGACATATCATTAAGAATATCACTAKAGTAATAAGTTCTGTTATTCTTATTGTTATTCTCACTAAAATATTTTTAATGTTTCCCTTTCARTATTTCCTATCAATGCATTTCTATGCAATCAATCATACTAGTAATGTCTGAGGGAGAWATTTGATGCAAATCTTAGAGATGGGAGTGTCCCTTTTTTTCTTCTTTCTTTTTCGTGCTTATCTGCCAAGAATGTTGAATAACTAGCACAATGTACATAATTTACGTATTACAAAATACATATTATGAAATGCCTTTTGGTGAGGCGTACTGTAATTTTAAAAGAATGCCATAGATACAAAATATGATATTGAATTCATGCAATAAAAAAAAAAAAATCATAGTAAATGTATTTTAATAAACMATGTTCTAAAATAAAGGATTCAGTAAAAATCCATTATGAGGTTTTATGAGTAAATACCATAATGCTTTTGTAGAATATACACTGCAGGGATTTCTGCTCCCTATTCAATCCTCTTCTTACCATTTTGCAAGGGAATAGGAGATAATTCACTCAATGCCATTGAATCACTATGCAACTGACATAGAACCTCAGTACAGCTGCTCAGAATTGTTGGTTGTTTCTTTCGTAAAGATTTTTAAAGGCAAAAAATGTTAACTTTGAAAAAAAAACAAGGAAGAAAACTTTCATGGACAATAGGACATCAGATTGCTGAATCTTCAGCTCCCCTAAATGAAGACACTTAATGCAGTGTATCATTAAACTGACTTGAAAACAAACAGCATTAGTCATAATATACAGAATACTCCACAATCTGTTAAAGTGGTGTGTATCAAAATGTTTTGTTTTGATATCAATATTGAAATTTGCAATAGTATCTCGACAACTTCAGCTGGCTACACTGCATGTTATACTAATCAGCCCTAACTTATTTTATAGACAACAAAAGAAAATAGACATTTTCAGAGATCAATTTATATAATTCACTATGGACATCTAGTTCAGAATGGCAACTCAGAAATGCCCATTTCTTTACCCTAACTATGAAAAGGATGACCAGTGACTGCAGCAGCCTTGAGAATCAGCTGAATTCCATCTTAAGTGCTCTCATGCTTCAGCAGGGAACAGACACTACATCCTTTTTCCAAAAGGATAGTCACAGTTTTCAATGCTTATTCCATCCTGTTACATAGAGTGGAAATGCCAAAGCATTCTACAGGATGAAATACCTTCTTTTCTTTTCACTCAGCAGAGCTTATTAACAGCAAAAACACTTCAGACATACATATCTAGCATCCTAAGTGCTATCATCTGAGTTTAAAACCCATGCAAGTTAGACTTTTAGACAGAAAATAGTGACAGCTATAGCAGGTGTACATATGTACAGCGCTAAACTGACAGACATTCCTACTGAAACCTGCTGCAATATATTAACCCTTCTTCATGCTTCAGTCACAAATAGCAGAAGGTAGGCATAATTCATGTGAAATTCTCAACTACAGAAAATTATATAATATAACTTTGCAGTCCACTACAGCAATGAAGAAATAGAATCATTTTGTCTAATAAATTATCCTGTGCCTCCTTTCTTCTTATTACAACCTTTTCTTAACTGTTCACTTCATACTTTGCTTGGAATCAAGGTCCACATCCAGAGCTGAGAATACTGTTTTGTTTCTGAATCAATCCCACACATAATAACAAATTGTGGAGTTATTCATGGAGCTGTGTCTAAGATTCACAAARGTCTTCCTACATTTTACATAGACTAATTAAAAAAAAAATTTTTTTAGTTACAGAAGCAGCAAATAGTCATCCTTAACATTTTCAAAGTCAGTGTGGTGAGCATTCCTTACAAAAAAAGACCAACTCACCTTTTGTGCAATACATGAAAATGCACACTAACAGAAAGAGTGACAGAAAAACAACTGTAGATGATTACAGAGGTTTCCACTACATAAACCAATTAGTGTTAGCCCTCGGTGAGGCATTAGTTCCACTCCAGGGACACCTTAAGTTTCATCTCTCTTCTGATAGACAGTGATAAAGAAGCATTCAAAAAGTCTCCATGAGAAGAAAACTTTGGAATCCTAACAGGGAGGTGCACCCATGCCTTTCCTAAACCTAACCACCTCTAAAGCTCTGTGGTGTCCTTTCCTGTCACCAGCCATGTCCCAGACTRTTGTGAGGGTATGAGTATCAGGGTGCCTGACTTAGGAGAGGTGGAAATCAGCACACTTCCAAGCAGATAGATAAGATGGAATAYCAATTCTGTTTGTTACTGGAGAAAACTCACTATATAATTGCTTCTACTTTTTTTTTTTTTTTTTTGACAAATAAATTTCAATGAAAAAGGTTATGACTTCTATCAGCAATTTCTCAAAAGAATTTCTCTGCCATGATTTCTGTCACATGCTTGTCATGTCCCAGACTGTTGTGAGGGTATGAGTATCAGGGTGCCTGACTTAGGAGAGGTGGAAATCAGCACACTTCCAAGCAGATAGATAAGATGGAATACCAATTCTGTTTGTTACTGGAGAAAACTCACTATATAATTGCTTCTACTTTTTTTTTTTTTTTTTTTGACAAATAATTTCAATGAAAAAGGTTATGACTTCTATCAGCAATTTCTCAAAAGAATTTCTCTGCCATGATTTCTGTCACATGCTTGTCATATTCCATAATCTTTTGAAAACAACTTTATGTGTTTTAAGGAAATAGTACCTAGAGAGAGCACAAGACTCACTCATATTGCAGTTAATCACCACACCATAGCAATGGTCTACACAGGACCATTAGAGGTCATTCAGCCCAGCTTCCCACTCAAAGCAAAGATTATCGTTTGTCAATACTGAAATGATCACTTTTTATTTAAAACCTTCCCCAGAGTTAGAACTGTGAGCCACATGATTCCTAAAATCTAAATGAGGTCACTATCATGGACTCATAGCTTTCCATGCATCATACATCAGCAGTATTCCGGGCCCACTGATATCTGACAGTATCTTCTCAGGGACAACATACAAAGGCCACTACTGATAGCAACAAAGGATGAAATCATTACTTAGAAAAAAAAAATATTGAAAATCATTTAATATGTGATTAGATGCAGCATGAACTCCACTTATTAAATAATATACTATGTTAAAGATTATGTACTGTACTTATATTTATTGCAAAGGTGCTCTGTATTTCAGAAGGTGCAGTGGTTGCTATGGAAACTAATTTTTAGTCTATAGCAGAGTAAATAATTCTGTAAATCTCACTTCATATCCAGTCTACCAGTATCATTGCCTTTTATCACTGGAATGGAATAAAAGTGGCAGAAGCAGGGAAATTACTTCTTCTTTGASTGGGTATGTTTTCTATATAGAATCTACTCAGTTTGTCTAGTGGTGGCTTCTAGAGAAACAGTACTAGAAGCAGTTAAAAACAGGAGAGAGGCATATATACTTTGTAGAAGTCCTGTTCTTAGTGCATGTGTCAAACATGAAAAATCATTTATTCCTCAGCATCCCATTTCTCTCCCATGTAGTCTTCACATAGAAGACTTATTAGATCTCCTTCTTAATAAGTGGAGAAACTGAGCTAATTATTTTTGTAAAATGATTTAAAAACCTGCTACTAAAGATGCTGTGTAAGCTTAAAGTACTATTGTTGTTCTGAGTATTGCTACCATTTATTACTGTGCTGGGATCAATGGAGGTCTTTGCTAGCAATGAAAGTTATTTAATGAATATCATGCTCACTGGAATCAGCATATAATATATCATTCACCAGTGTTTTAATAGAGACTTCTCTTTCATCCAATATGCAATTCTGTACTTCGTAAAGATGCAAGTGTTTATATCATGCCTAGGGTGCTTCCTTTAGAAAAGTGGCTGATGAAATTGCACTAAGAACACAGATTTACTGATTTATTACATTATCTGTTCAACAGACCAAACTGATCCTCTGAGTAGAGTCAACCAGCTCATCCAAGGGAGCACAGGAAACCTGTGCCAGGGCCAGAACAGGAATTGGGGCTGGAGAGTGCTGTACACAGCCACATCTCACAATATTCCTGCAGGGTTCCCCACAGAGCCTGTCCAAGGCTTCCCGTGGTTACGACAAATTAGAGATGCACTCTGAGGTTGCACTTGCTGGAGGAAAATTGGAAGCACAAGTGAAGGGGATCTTGAGCAATGAAATGAAAGGGAGGGGAGGGAGGCAGGCAGTGAAGTGCCTGGAGAACCTGTCCCACTGCTCCTGGCAGGAATATGAGGGATATGGAGCTGGAATCCCAGAGCAATGCTGCTGGGAAGAGGATTTTCACCAGCCCCAGCAGCATCTGTCTGCCTACATCAGCCTCTACAGGCTTTTTTTTAGACATGTGACATAATAAAAGTAGGCAGCAATTTGCTGTCTAGAGGGGCTTGTTGCCTTGGAGAGCTCCCCACCTTGACCATGATGAAAAACAGGCCTAGTTCAAAAGCAGCAGAACTGTAGTTAGGGTAATTTTATGCAATGATATCAACATCGCATGCAATATCTTTACAAAATGGGACCAGCTTCAGTGTAGAGAAACTTTCTTTATGGGATTAAATGTAATTTGCCTGTAAACTTGATTCAAAAAAGAATTATCAAGCATCCAGGAATATCAGGAAGGCATCTGTAAGTAAAAACCATGTAGGGGCACCACTTGCAGCTCTACAGAAATAGCTGCATTGATGGATACTGAAATAATGCCTTTTCAGAGAATTTCCCTGTTCCAGATCAAATGGTCATAGCCAATCCTCTTAATTCACCTTATTAGTGACTTAGAAAATTATTTAAATTTGAACTATATAGAAACTTTGTTTTGACTCTTGATAAAGAGTTAAATCCCCATCTTCTCTCTGTTTCCACTAATTTCCTGCTCAGGCAAAATTACTTTTAATGTCAATGGGAGCTGCAAAAGCTCAGGATCAAAAGCAAGGCTGAAACACTTTTGTTTTCTTTTGAAATTTCTACAAGCTTGATTGAAGCACACTTCAATTTTGTGTTTTCATGCAATGTCATCATTTTAACCAGAATTTGCAAACATATGCTAGAATAAGCAAAAGGAAGCTTTCTATAACCATACCTTCTGGCTTATTACATATTAATCCACACAAAAATTCTGTAGAAAGCACATTTCCTTTTCTCATGCCAGCATAGTGCTTCTCATGTACTTAATCTGACTACTTGAGCACACCAAAAGTGTGTTATTTATTTAGCCCTGAAGTGGCTAAAACCAAATGTTTTGGGTTAATAACAAAGGAATCCCAAACCAGAATTTASTTTCATAAAGAAAAAAGAAAGGAAATGTTTGCCCAAAGGGTCTTGACATCTAATGTGAGTTTCTATTCTTGCAAGTCTTCAGACTGACACCAACAGTTCACAGCTTGCCACACATACACAGCCCTCAAGCAAACACATAGTCACACAATTGAGAAGCTGTTGTGACTGATCTCCATGAATGCACCAGATTTTCTCCTAGTGCTTTCTAATACTGGACTGGCACCAGCTTGTGTGATGCAGACAGAATATTSAATAGTCACTCAAAATTCACCCCCAAAAAGTCAAAGTAAATAAGTCAACTTCATGAGGGACGCAATAAGGGAAAATAGAACTTGACAGAGAAAACAATTTTATAGCTACATCTTTAAATTAGTGAAATCTGRTTGTGTCATACACTCAAAGATGGGGTAGCCTGACAAATTCTCTATGCTAATATATAAGTTTTCAAAACTAGTTTTAAAGGCGAGGTGGAGGRAGAAACAAGGAGGACAAGAAGAGGGAAATTAATGCTGTTTTTTTCCTGTCTTTTACATTATTTAAAATACACTGTACCATTCAGCTGTCAAACCGAAGGTTGGGATGCATCTCCACTGTTTTGAGTGGTTTGTTTTGCTTTGTTTTGTTTTTTAATTCAAGATTTAATATTGCAAATTTTAAGCACAGCATTCTCCTCTTGCCTTTTGTGCCATTATTCTGCCAAGAGTTGAAAAAAAAACATGCATGAAGGAGTTAAAGAATAAATCCAGATCATATTATCAAAGTGCTAGCTTGTAACCAGCAGTTTTGTGGGAAAATAAGCAAAGAGCAAGGCAATCATGGTTAAAGGAAAGGAAGCATTTACTAAGGTAGATAATATTTAGAGCAATTAGAAAGGTTTGTTGCAACTACACTGGAAATGACATGTTTTGTGTATGGTTTTGCGGACTTCCCTGAAAAGTCCATAAAGCAATACAGCCTAAATTATGGCTCATTATTGTTTAACTTTGCACATAGAAAACCTAAATATCTAAAGAATGTTTACACTGGTTTTCACTCAAGAAAATGTGATCAATGACATTGATTTTGAGGACACAGTATGTCAGTGTTAAGCTACATTCACCTTCTTAGTGCACACTTAGTGCACACATTAAACAAACTCAGAACTCAATACCTCACATAGCTTCATTGTCTCAATTAATCAAACAGCCCAAAGGCTCTAATTAACRTTAGCATACTATTTGTTCTTAGGGTAGGATAATATCACAACTGTTCATTTCGAGCTGACTGATTTTGCAGCCAGGAGCTAAATCCCACCAAACGCCACTGACTCCAGCCATTCTCCATAAGGGGGAAAGTCGAGCCTGTTGATCACTGTTTCAAATGCTCCAATTCAACTGCCTTTTCAAATGTGTATAAGCAAACATTAAAAAGATAATTGAGTGGGGGGAAAGACAGCTCACCACTCAACACTTCTGATATGTATACCCCACAAATTATTATGCACATCTTTGAGATTGGATTTTTTTTTGTGGTTACAAAGATATTTAATACAGCATGATCAAAGATATTGTCCTCCAGGTGTGAATCAGATTCAAAAGTCAATAGCTATGTTTAATAGAAAACATTCTAAATGTTCAGAGCAAAGTATCATATTTCTGTAAGCCCCACAATTGAAAGTTTTAGCTGGTTGTCCATGGAATCATTAATTGCCTCCAGCAAGCTTTGCTCTCCTTCTTCTCTATGACCTCTCCTCATTTATCCCCTTCAGATGTCGGAAGGCAGAACACTCCTTCCTGTATGTCAAGCCCTGTTCAGTCTTAAAACATCTTCCTTCATCTTTCACGGACATCAGATTCCTTGGATGTTTAGTAGTTATTTTTGTTTGTTTCAAGCATCAGTGTTCCGACATTTTAATGTTTCACTGGAAAAAAAGCATAGATTCCTCTACACAATTTAGGACAGAGAACATGAATAAGTCTGTTAGCAACCTCCTGACTCCTATTTTATTTTTCTTCCTTTTTTTTTTTTTTTTTTTTTTTTTAATCCCTGTCCCTATTTGACTCAAAAGGCAAGTTCTCACTCCTGTCCAGATTCAGATTCAAACATTGCTTCCTAGGGCCATGCCCACAGGCTGCACTCTTCAGTCTTGTATCTTATCTCCATGCAGTGAGGTGATTGTTGCTAGTCTGACAGCAAACAAGTTCTGTTTTCAATGTCTTTTGCCTCACACAAAACAAATGGAATAGAAAGTAGAGTCCTGAGAAAGCAGCAATAAAACCATAGTTGACATACCCAGAATCCAGAGCACCAGCCATCAGCAGTCAAGAAATAAAAATCCGGTAAGAAAAAGCACAAAATGATTCATCCATTGACAAGAACTTGCACTTCTGTGTGAAATGAAATTTGATGTCTTTATCACATACTTCCTTAGAGCCCTATAGCTTACAAGCAGGCGATAAGCAACCTCCTAAAAGGCAGAGRAAGCACAAACTTCTCAAAATCTCACACTACCTCTTTATAAGTGCATCATACTCCTTATTCACAATGTAAAATCATTAAATGAAAAAAATATCTTGTGGAAGATCTCCAGATTCACTGAGGATGCTGTTGCTCATTATCAATTGAAAACAATACCTGATGTTTTTTTATTAGTAGTCTTTGATGTTATTCTTTACTGATGCTAGCATGACCTGGAGGAATGCTTTCACTATATCGGCTCTTCATACCTCTGTCTCCTCTTGTGGCCAACATTACTACCTCTTTCCCATCAAAAACAAATACTATTAGCTGAAGCAGGTTTACTGTGTAACCTGCACCACCTGTGAGTGGTGCAGTACCTGCCCCAAAATCTCTGCCAAGACTTTGAAGAGTCTGTTTTTCTATGTGGATGCTTGTTAACTATTACTGTTCCTGTTTCTATGGTACTCCTGAACACCAGAAATAAGATTCTCTCATAAATGCTCTGGTTTGTATTAACCAGGATCGTACAACAGACAGAAAAAAAGGTAGAACTGCTTTACATAAAGACRTTATACTTAAACTGCAAAAATAAATTTGCTTTTGTCTTTTTTTTCTAAAAGTTTTTGTTTCCTATAAAATTATAAACACAGTAGCAAGTAATCTGTGCAATAGTCAGTGAATAAAGAATCAATATGCTTCTGAAACAACAGACCATTTTTTTAAAAACTGCCAGCCCAACAAAGACTTAATATTAGGCCTTATGGGGAATATGATTTTTATTTTTATTCTACCTGCAATTCATTTCTGAGACACATTCAAGATATGGAAAAAGAAACAGCATCCCAGGAAAACTGAATATACAAAACTACAAAGACTTCTCTAGAGACATTGTTCCTCTGGTCTGCTGGTTTATAAGCTTGTGTACAAGCTTGTCACTCTGCTGACTAGACTGATAGATTTTTCTTTTATGCCTGATACTGATCTGGGATAAAGAGTAAAGAAAAAAAAAGAAAAAAAAAAAAAGCCATATTTGAGGTTTATTTATTCCTTCAAGTATGCCCCTCTTTCTTAACAAATACTTTGGAGAAGGAGAGTTTGCTAAGCTCCCAGACATAATCAGAATAAAATCACCAGGGATTCGSTCTACTTATCACATACCTCTTTTGTTGCATTTATTTAAAATGACAAAATTATTCTCTGATATGATTTGCATCACCATTTTTTAAAATCCACTCCTGATACACTCTTCTGAGAGCTGGCACAAGGGAATCAGCTTATCTTCAGTGCATTTTGTATGTTATTCCTCCATGGCTGTGATAACAGCAGTTTCTCTTTCTATACATCCCTCTGTTCACAAATGGTTTGCTGTATTTTCCTTCCTTTTTCCTCCCTACCCCGCTGCATTTATTAGAGCTTGGGTGATTCCAGTTATTGATTTAGCCACTCACAGTACAAACCTGAAATACAAAGATGAAAACGTAATTCCTCTTTCTGAATAAACTACATATTACAGCCCTAGAACCTAAAATTAGGATCTCAGTCTAGTAATTAAGTTTGGAGAGAACACTGAGTGGTTAAAGTCCGTATCGTATCATTTTTTTCAGTCAAAATCTGTGATGATAGTGGATATATCCAAAAACTGAGAAAGGAAAAAAAAATTATCCTGGGTTAGCATGTGACAGATTTGAGATGAAATTTATGCACATATCACTGAAAATGAGCTCATTCTGAAGCTAGCAACAGGTAGGAAATATACCATATCATGTACCCTGCCATAGTAGACATTCCATATTGGCAAACTGGGCAAATGGGGACTGAGAGAGAAAATATATTAGGAAAAAAACAACTATGTTAAGTGAAATTTGCCAGTGCTTACACTACAGGGCAGAGCTACTTCTTATCATTCTTGAAAAGTGTGCAAAAATAAGAGTTTTGAAAGGGACTTTTAAACCCTGTACCAAAGCAGTCAAAGCTACAGGAATTCTGTACGTGGTTGCATAATTAATTAAAATCTTTTCAAAAGCCATTTTGTATAATCTGACGGTATTACAGTAAGCCTCCATTCCTTCAGATCTTGTGTTGGGAGCCAATCAGTCAGCAAAACAACCCCCAGACTCACTACATTAGGTACTGAGATATGAGGTACATCCAGAAATATTCATTAGGCCTGTAGATATTAAGACAGGACATGCAGCTTTAGAGTAAAGAGGACACTCCTCTATCTACAAAAAGGAGTAAAAAAATCATAATTGCTGCCTGAAATAATTCTAATGATGGGAGGGGAAAAAAGTAAAGTTTATTTCTTCCCTATTTCATTTTTTTCTGCACCAGAACCATTTTCTAGTGAAGTTTGATACACTGGTTCTCCTTATAGTATAGTGCCAATAAAAACATCAATTGATTCAGTAACTGACTGCTTACAATCACATTTTTACCTATAGAGATCTCAAGCTGAAGTTTTAAAAGAAGCAAATGCCTTCAGCACAAGGAAAAGAAATCAAAATTTTTCTTCTCATTTCTTCAAGATACTGGAGGAAGGGACTCATAATGCAAGAATATTATTTCTCTGGAGCTAGGAGAAAAGAGCTATGCAGATAAATTTTAAGATCAAACATCATAGAAYYRTAGAATGCTTAAGGTTGGAAGGGACCTCAAAGGTCATCTAGTCCAACCCCCCTGCTCACGCAGGGTCACCTAGAGCACGTGGCACAGGGCTGCGTCTAAGCCGGTTTTAAAGATCTCCAAAGAAGGAGACTCCACAACCTCCCTGGGCAGCCTGTGCCAGGGCTCTGTCACTCTCACTGTCAAGAAGTATTTTCTCAAGTTCCTGTGGAACTTTTGGTGCCTCATTTTGTGGCCACTTCCTCTAGTCCTATTGTTGGCCACCACTGAAAAGAGGCCGGCCCCCTCCTCCTCACTGCCTCCCTTTAGGTATTTATAGACACTAATCAGATCCCCCCTCAGCCTTCTCTTCTCCAGGCTGAACAGGCCCAGCTCCCTCAGCCTTTGCTCAAAGGGCAGACGTTCCAGGCCCCTGATCATCCTCCTAGCCCTGCGCTGGACTCTCTCCAGCAGCTCCACATCCCTCTTGTACTGGGGAGCCCAGAACTGGACACAGTACTCCAGATGTGGCCTCACCAAGGCTGAGTAGAGGGGGATGATCACCTCCCTCGACCTGCTGGAGACGCTCTTCTTAATGCACCCCAAGATCCCGTTGACCTTCTTGGCCACCAGGGCACACTGCTGCCTCATGGTCATCTTGTCATCCACCATGACGCCCACGTCTCTCTCTGTGGGGCTGCTCTCCAGCAGGTCAGCCCCTAATCTGTACTGGTGTCCAGGATTATTCCTCCCCAAGTGCAGSAYCCTGCACTTGCCCCTGTTGAACCTCATGAGATTTCTCGCTGCCCAGTCGTCCAGTCTGTCCAGGTCCCTCTGGATGGCAGCACAGCAAAAGCATCCAGCATCCAGCAAGAGCAACAGCAAAAGCTTTCCTTTGAAAATAGCAAGTGACATGAATAAAATAATGGATTAGGGTAGAATRACTTTTGAGCTGTTTTTTTTAATCTTGAAAAATACTTCAATGAGTATTTCATTTCATTCTCCAGATAAAATTATCTAAAATCTAGTTTTGTAAATAGTCTATGAAGTAGAAGTCTGACCACAGTATCTAAAAAAATAGAAAACAGCTAGTGACTTGTGTGAAACAGTGCACATTTCAGTGATTCAGATTGTTTAGTTAGTKTCAAGTCATCTGCAAAGGCAACCCTTGAAATGTACTTGTTTTTTAATAGAGTTTATTTTTATAACAGGTTCCACCAAACTGGTGAGCTAAAATGGATTGTTCCTTTTCTGATATTTTGCCCTCAAAGAGGAAAGCATTTGGTGTTTTTACCCCAAGACTACAGTATCTTATAAAATATAAACAGGGAGATATTATCTAAAAGTCTTTTTTTTGGAAAACCCTCATTTAGAGCTATGTTGCAGAACCTTCACAGAGCCCTTGCACAAATAGTAAAGAAATGAGTATTTTGATGATTTTAATTTCCATTGTCCTATATCTCAGTTTCATTCATCTTAACCTCCTTGAAAAGGCACTGACCCTTTTCGGTTTATAAGTACATCTACAAATGATACAGAAGGTTCAGACACAATTTAATATACTTACTTGGAGGAGTACACTTCAAAATAATTTTACTGCTGAAGAATTAATAAAGCTATACTAAAATTCAAAGAACAATGCAATTATCTGCATTACTTTCCAGCTGAGTTAGAAATCTTGCTGCATGTTTGTTTCATTAAAATGTTAAAAGTATAAGAAATAAATATTCCAAGGGAAATCACTTTTAAGAAYTTGAAATTACAATGACAAAGAAAAATGAAACATATCTGAAATAACTTGAATTAGGCAAAAAATGTGATTGATTTACCACAAAAAAAGTAGTGTGCATAAAAGCAGGCAATGAAAGTGTTTATGTACTTACGATGTACACAAGAGAAATACTTCTATTATGTAGATTAAAGTTTTATTGGAATTTAAAATAGGCTGATGCTATTTGGCTTGACTCTTATTCTAAGAGTGGAATTTCTTGGTCTAGTAACACTTAAATTATTTTATTGTTCTCTTTAAATGTAGTAAAGCTTTTTATAAAGAAAAAAATATACATTATTTATAACACTGGAGTAGATCAAGAAGGAAATAGCATTTAAACAAACTAAGGAACAGTTTAAATAATATTGAACGATGAAAGGAAAAAAATATATTTGGCTTTTAACTATACTACTAGAGGTGAGTGTATTGCAAAAGAACAACCTGTTTTGAAGCCATGTGGAATACAAGATAGTGTTTACTATCTGAACCAAAGAGATGACTATATTTGTCTGGTACAAATGTGCTATATAAAGAAGGAACCCCAAACTCCCTTACAGTAAATGCCCAACCACATATGGACACATATCCAGAATTTTATTTTGTATTATTTGATCGCCCAGAGCTTCTGCTTCTCTGGCAAGACTCTCCATGCCAGTGCTGGCTCAGTTTCCTTGGCACAACAACGTGCCTCTTAGCGCCAGCATGTTTCAGAAGGGCCAGTAGAAAGCAAAGAGGATTCAGGAAGCTTGGCCCATTCCCTGGCAGCTTGCCAACTAGTCTAAAGGCCAGCAGGGCCAGAGACTTACATGAGCCTACAACAAACCCTAGAACCAACAGCCAAAGCTCTTTCCTCCACTTGCTACCAGTTTTCCTTCAAGAGCAAGTCTGAGGGGCTTTTCTGTTAATCCCAGTGCTTTCCCCATCCAGGCCAGAATTCACTCAAATATTGAAATATTATTCCAAATTGCTACATTCTTCTACCACACTGATGCACCCTTAGGCAGAAGAATCAGTGGGACGGCAGGAGGTATCTTCCTGCTCTCCTAAGGGAAAAGGAGGAGAACCTATCATCTCAGGAAATTCAGTGATGGACTAAAGTTATTGCTGATCTGTTAGTCACCCTAGGTCAAGACATCAGATGAGTATTCAGATTTTTATTTCACATTCTAGAAAATGCCAGTAAGTGCTAATACTATGTTAAACTGMGCTTGAAAGACAGTCAAACAAAAAAGGAGCAAGATAAGTTCTGACAGCCCTTCCTCAAGCCCTAGAATATTACTGCAATATTTCTTTGGAAAGAGTTATTCTAAAGAAACAGAAGTTTGAGAGAATCTCAGTATGTTAGCATTGAACAAAYGAAAGAGCTCTGAAAGGAGAAAGAAAAAGTAGTGATCAGTTCTTTTCAGTTAGATTAAACATATTTCTTACTCTTGAGGAGTCAAAGCTTGAAATAATGATGCTTGTGATGACCRTGACCAAAAGAAACCCTTTAAATCTCCGAAATCATAAAGTAATTACCCCGAAACTTCTATTTGCAAATTTTCCACAATGCTATATCATTAATTTTCTTGGTATAGTATACATAATATTTTTCCTAACATTGGGTTTAGTACTTCTCCTCTCATTAACATGTGAAGAATTTATGCAGCAAACTTTCAATAATGATAAAAGCAATTCTATGCATAATATTCTCATGCTATGAAGAAGGACCTCCGAGATGACCCTCCTCTTCTCCTACCTTTCCAAAATTTTATATTCTCTTTTATCTCTTTTTTATTCCTCTCTCTCTGATCAGCACTTTATCTGTCAGATACCAGTTAGAGGCTATAGAAAAGATTTTTTTTTTTTTTTTTTTTTTTTGAGTAGCAGGCTGAAAATGACCAAAACCTTACTACCTTACTCAGTGAAGCACATATTTTGACACAAGCTAGGATTTGGAGAATGTTTCCCTTGTCAGATTTACTTGTCAGATATTATCCTTGTCAAATGCATGCTCTTACATATTAATCCTCTGTAGCTCATAGAAGAATTTGCCAGTAAAATGTGAATTGATTTATCTTAAGGGAGGATGGRAAAACATGGAAGGCATCCTCTACTTCTAGCTAAAACTTTCTAGCAGTCACTTCTTCCCCAATATTTCTACCATCTACACCAACAGTTTTAAAAGAAGAAAAAAAAAATCTCAATTGCCAATTTCATCCATGCAATAAATAAATTTGCATGTATTGTGAAAAGTTCGGGAAAGAAGATTTAAGGGTAAAGAAAATGTGCTGGAACCCTTCATTAAGAGAAACAGACTGTCACATCTGGAAATTGATTTTTAATTTAAGTTTGGATAACCTTATATTAGTGACACCTAACCTTGTTCCTATGACTACTTTTTCACTAATCCAGCCATTACTCACAGTCCTCAGATTCAGTCCAGCCTGTAAGGACATTAGTTCTCATCTCATTAAACTGTGTTAAATCCTTGCCAGAAGTGTATTAAGAAACACCATTAACATTACATATGCTTTGGTCTTTTATTTTCTCTCCAGAGAGAGAATACCGTGTGCAACTGAAGCTATTCCAACTGAAATATTATAGTTGCTTAGAATTTTGTTTCTATGAGAACAGCAGAAATACAGTTCTTGCTATGTTTGAAAGATAGATGCCAGAATATGTGACAGTTACATGGGAATTTATGCTATAATCTAAAATCAGATTTTCATAACCAAAAAATCTTTAAAGAGAACAGAAATTAAAATTATAAGTATGATTAGTACTTTCATTCATTTTAATAAAGCCAATTAGCAGATGTTACACAGTCTTCCTGAGCTGGATTATCTGAGCATGTCAATACAATCTTTGCTATTCCATATACTCTACTTTACAAACACAAAATTAATTTCTGTAAGTTACCAGCACCATTCACTTAATTTTGACTGTTCTCATCTCATCTCAAAAGGTAATTATGTTCCATCTTCCACAAAAATCCCTCTCTCATATATCACATATGATCAAACTGAAAACTCTAAGCAACTGTATTCTATGTAATCTTTAGAACTGGAAATGTTTTTCACRGAGAGCTTATTTAAACAGCATTCACTCTGTTTCAACCTTCTGCTTACACTAGCAACTTCAGAAGAAACTATAAATTGCAAATAAGCTGGTTTGCACCTCTCTTGAACAATTTCATTTCTTGATACACAGATAGCCACATATATATTSCTTCATTTTTAAAGAAGAGATCTTAAAGCATATTTATTGGCAGTGATCATTAGGAATAAAGCACTTTTCCCCATACATTGCTATCCCAGCTCATTAAAAAATATCTATAAATTTCTATAGAAAGCCCAGTCACCACAAACTAACTTAGTTTCTTCACAAAAATAGAACAGAAAAACACACACACACACAAAAAAAACAGAACAGAAAACAGAAAATAAAACAAACAAAATAGAACAGAAAAACACTTCTTTACAAAAACAGAACAAAAAAAAGATGACTAATCAGTTCTTTGACACTGTGACTGGCATTAGGATTAATTTTTTTATATCAGACAATTCTGCCTTCTGATCTTCAGTTAAAACAAATTACAAAAAATGAAAAAAATAGCTTGCTCAGTTGTAAGAGACTATTTGTAAGCTTCTTGACAGAGCAAATATATGGTTATCACATATGATAACATATCATTTTATATTTGGAATAATATAAATAAAAGGTCACCTAAACAGAATTTCAATTGAATATAAACAACTATTTGCATACCCTGTTTTCCCTTCTGTCTCAGACCTACTCTTAGTAACATGACATCTGACTCAGTCTGATGGGAAAAAAAATTGTTAGACGTGTTTTCAGACTAAAAACAAAGTAACAAAATATCACCAACAAAGTAATGAAATATCACCAACAGCATTAGCATTCCTGCTACTGCCTGTTTTATTAATTTATCTCAGTTCCCTAGTCAAAAATCAGGATGAGTGAAGACTGCAGCGTCTCACAAAATTTTATGAGAAAAACCCTTCAGAGTATTTGCAATAGATTCTTCAAATACTGCCATAAGACAGTCAAGCAACAACACCCAGGTGTTTTCTGACAGTTAAGTCCTCCTTGTACTCTGTGATTGTCTATGAATGCAAGAAATCAGTACCAAGTCAAAAATGACTAGTCATTTTTACTTTTAATTCATCCATTTGATTATTTCACAGCATCAACACATTTCTATACCAAATTTGAGATTTTTACATCCCATTCAAGAGAGCCACAAAGTAATTCACAACCCTGAGAACTGTGGTTTTCTTGACTGGTCTATGCTCTTGCAGTCGTTGGCTTGCTCAAACATACCACTCTTGTGCATGCACCTATAGAATTTAAACTGAGTCAGCCAGCACCTCTTTGCTCTCACTCTCTATCTCACATCTACTTCCTGTACACTCAGCCATCCATTTCTATGCCTGCTTCAGCAATAGCATAACACAGGGGAGAGCAGGTTTGCAGAGAAAAACAGTGGTGCTTCAAAACTAAGTATAAGTATATGCGTGCTTYGTAGTATATATGATTATCTCTAATCTGAGTCTACATATTGAAAGCCCTCTGGCAGTTGGAGTGCATTAGGTGTGCTTCTAAAATGTATATGCCAGGATATTTCCTCCAAAATAATACAGTTCGGGAACTTGGGGACCATTCCTTGAAATAAATCAGAGCACTATCTTTCAAAGTTCTCTCCTTAAATAAATTATACTACAAATGAAGATGTACTCACTGTACAAAAGTTAATACAGACTTAGATCCACTTTATGAAAAAAAAAACAAGAGACACTTTAAATCAAAAGAATATAAAAGCTATTTGACTATTAACTCATTCATATGAGTAATCTTATATTCAGGAAACTACACAGAAATCAAGTTTAYATATAAGAAAGCATTTTCAGAATCTGAATTCCACGGGATAACTAAGGCTGTTATTTTCCTCACCTTAACTCTTATTTTACTTTGCAAATTCCATCCCTTCAAATTGTACTTCATTCCTCCATGTGTGTCAAGTGTCTTCTTTTTTAAATGATGTCTTTCACCCTTTGAGGAGCATATTATGCCCAATATATTTCCAACAACAAAGAGCAATTACTGCATTTATACACTCATGCACTAGTCTTGCTCTAAAAAATACATTTTCAGATAATGTTCTGAATAATCTCATTTATCAGTTCTATATGATAGATCTTTCATTACAAAATTTGATAAAGTCCTGTTTCAATGAATTTTCTCTGATAATCTTTCTGAACCTCCTTTACCTTCAGAACCCTGTGGGAGGGTCCATCTGTCCTTCATTCCCACAATACRGCTCATTAATAGAAAAGGATTTATATATATTAGTTCTCCTTGCTCATCTGCACAATAGARGAATATCAGTAAGCAAATAGGATTAGTGTCATAAATAACGGAATTTGAAGACTCAATCTGGTCACGATTAACAAAGTTCAGTTTTATCTCACATCTCAGTGACAGAAATGTTTGATYTTTTTGTTACAAAAGAAAAATCACCTAAAGAAGGAGTTTGGTTCCTTCAATTTTTTTCTTTTCTTTTTTTTTGAGAAACAGATAACCAGAAATAGCAGAGTGATTTGATTCTGTCTTTATCCAACTACTCCTGACTGAAAAAGAATATGTGATCCAATATGCTGACAAAAATCAAAACTATGTGGTTTGAATATAACAGTGAAACGGTCCATGAGTTTGTCTCATTTTTATTTAAAAGAAAAAAAGAAAAAGAAGTGTTTACCAAAATGTACTTTGAATGTCTTATTCCCAGTCAGGRCTTGTCTGCTAATACTATGACTTGCTGAGTAGACAGTTTTAGATGTCAGGCAGAAGTTGATGGTGTGTCACTTGTATTTAATAAAGGATATAGTCCTTTATAGGATATAGGTACGTACCAATGACTAACCTTGTTCATATTCRTTTGATGTTGAGTTAAAGGCGGATCTTCCAGAGAAGTGGAAACACATACTGTCAGAACAGAAAATTCTCAAAGTATTAGGCAAAAAATGCTTCCACAACACTATCTGCATCAAACCTGCAATTTTTACCTGCAATTAAAACCTGCAATTTTAATGCAGACATTACAATTTTTGTGCTCACTCCCATCTCTGAGAAGCGAAAGACCAAGTGCAGCTAATTTTTATTCCTGAGAGAACATAACCTCATCAATTTTTTCTAGGAGACTTTCAGTCTCCTGAATCTTCATTTCAAGATTCTCAAATTAAAAAGATTTAAATAATCTGTGGACATTGCCAAATTGAAACTAGGTAGTCATGAATATATTACTTAATAGCCATCCCCTCCAAACCTAATTTCCTTTTGTTATGCAGATATGTGTCCGKACTATAATCTATTAGATAGCAACACACATTCCAGAATACTCTAGTGGATCATTAGAGAATATTAAACACAAGACTAACCAACCTCAGTAAATTAACTGGCCCAGATTTTTCTTGCATATCTCAATTTTGACAAGCACTAAAAATGGTTCAAGGAGAAAGATGCTGTGTTTCCAGAAATCTTCAGTAGATTAAATTGCTTCAGTTGATTGAATATACATGAAAATTGTCAAAAAGAAGAAAAGTAGGTCCTTTATGAGGATTAATTTGTAAGTATGCAGTATTTGGTAACCCTGAAAACTCATCATTAAGGTCACAGGTTAGATCAGGATAAACCAGCTTGTTACTGGTTGTCAGAAGCATAATAGCAAAATTTACATATTCTTGGTCAAATGGGCATGATCAATTTTATCCACATGCTGGGAGGAATGTGCTAACACAATGTTATGAAATCTAGCAAAGGTGTATTGTAGATTTGTAGATCCATGTAGATGTGGAAAGAAAACATGCACTGAGCCTTCATCTTCTTATAGTTCTTTCATACAACTGATATTTGTAGTACACTGAAGAAGTAAAATTACTTGAATCAATGCAGTTTTGCAAAGACACCTTCCCAGCAATTCTCCTAAGCAGTTCTCAGACATCCCAAATTTCCCAGTATTTCTTTTTCCTTGTATTTGTCATTGTAAGGAGAGGAGCTAATGATACCTTCTTCCAGACAGGGCTTTATACTTTTCTCGCCTTTCATCTAACAGCTGGCTCTGGAGGTGATGACTGTATAACACCAGTTCAATCCCAGGACAGTAAGGAATCCTCAGAATCACAGAATCACACAATATTCAAGGTTGGAAGGGACCTCTAGAGATCATCTAGTCCAAYGTTCCTGCTCAAGCAGGCACACCTAGAGCAGGTGGCACAGGGTGCAATCCAGGCGGGTTTTGAAGACCTCCAGAGAAGGAGACTCCACAACCTCCCTGGGCAGCCKGTTCCACTGCKCTGTCACCCTCACATTAAAGAAGTTCCTCCTCACCTGGAGATGGAACTTCCTGTGTTTCAGCTTRTGACCATTACCCCTCGTCCTATCGCTGGCCACCAATGAAAACAGCTTATTCCCTTCCTCCCTGCATTCTCCCTTCCTGAGTTTATACATGTTAATCATATCCCCTTTCAGACTTCTCTTCCCCAGGCTAAACAAGCCCAGCTCACTCAGTCTCTCCTCATTCGAGAGATGTTCCATTCCCTTAATCATCTTGGTTGCTCTTCTCTGGACCCTCTCGAGAAGCTCCATGTGCAGCCTCACCAGAGCTGAGGAGAGGGGCAGAATCACCTCCCTTGACCTGCTGGCAACACTCCTCCTGATGCAGGCCAGGATCCCATTGGCCTTCTTGGCCATGAGGGCACACTGCTGACTCATGGTTGACTTAGTGTCAACCAGGACTCCCAGGTCCTTCTCCATGGAGCTGCTTTTCATCAGGTCAACCCCTAATCTGTACTGGTGCCTGGGGTTATTCCTCCCCAGGTGCAGGACCCTGCACTTGTCCTTATTGAACCTCATGAGGTTCCTCTCTGCCCAACTCACCAGCCTGTCCAGATCCCTCTAAATGGCAGCACAGCCCTCCRGAGTGTCGGCCACTCCACCCAGCTTGGTGTCATCTGCAGACTTGCTAAGGGTGCATTCCGTGCCCTCGTCCAGGTCATTGATGACAAATTGAACATCACCGGGCCCAGTACTGACCCCTGGGGGACACCACTGGCCACAGGCCTCCAACTGGACTCGGCCCCATTTATCACCACCCTCTGAGCTCTGCCATCCAGCCAGCCCTCGATCCACCTCACCGTGCACTGGTCTAGTCCACTCTCCCAGAGCTTCTGTATGAGGACATTATGGGAGACGATGTCAAAAGCCTTGCTGTAGTCAAGGTAGGCAACATCTACGGCTCTCCCCTCGTCCAGCCAGCCAGTCATCCCATCATAGAAGGCTATGAGGTTCATCAGACATGACTTCCCCTTGGTGAATCCATGCTGACTGCCCCTCAACACCTTCTTCTCCTTCATATGCCTGGAGATTCTCTCTAGGATGAACTGCTCCATCACCTTTCCAGGGATGGAGGTGATGCTGACTGGCCTGTAATTGCCCGGCTCCTCCCTCTCGCCCTTTTTGAAGACTGGAGTGACATTGGCTCTCTTCCAGTCCTCGGGCACCTCCCTCACGGCTCACGGCTCATGGCTCACTGCTCACAATCACAGCTCACGGCCGTGATTGCTAAAATGAAAGAGAAGAATGCTTACCCCTTGAGAGTGGATTGTTCCTGCAGTCATGTATTCAGTTTTGTTTATTTTTAAGTGCTTGTAATGATTCTCCTCATTCATCACATAATGCATCATCAAGGGACAAAGGAAATTAATTTTCAGTGTCAGAAAAATRAATGAAATAGAGACAGCTGTGGGATTTGTAAGGGGGAAAAAAAAAGAGGTTGTCTCACAAATTATCTATTTATGGAAGCTAGCATGAACTGATCCTGCAGCCAGAATGAAGGTACCTAGGTGATACAGAAGAATCTGAATTGAGCGGCAACTTGACTAGGTATAGAAGTTCAAAGAAGTTCAACAGCATCATATTTATCACCTGCAATGAGACAGCAGAGAGCCAATCTCATAATGAGGGGATTTGGTGGAAGTCTGGAAATACGTAACAGCAGACCAGAGAAAAGAGGAAAAGAAAGGAAACAGTAGATAGTAGTATTTGGGAAGGAAGTGAAACCTTAAACCTAAGTTTGTACAGACTCAATCTTTTACTTCAGTAGATACCTTGCTTCCTGTATAATCCTGTATAAGATTTCAAATCCAATCTTCTGTGTGGAGAATTCTACAACCTATGTCCTATGCTTGAGAAAGTCCAGATAGATACACATACAACTGTAGAAGTTGTATCCTTCCATTCAGTCCTCTTCTTTCTGTGTTTATGTCATCCTTTGGCCTCCACCAGCAAGTGTATAGTGGATGCAGCATCCACAAACTCTTGCCAGTATCTTCATGAAATACTCGCAGACCATGAAGTTTGTCACAGCAATGCTGCAGTGAGAAACATGTCCAAAATGCTTGGGGATCTCACTGCCTTTTTGGTATCAGAATAGAGTGGCTACTTCCATAACAACTCCTTCAGATTTTGTAAGTCTATGAAAGAGCTGTATGGTTGTATGACAAAAAAAAAAAAAAAAAA
>NW_020455466.1:5189588-5226880 GCF_003342845.1 Nothoprocta perdicaria | reverse complement strand
AAAAAAAAAGTAACTAGAGATGAATAGAGATGAAATACTATAGAATCAGCTAGAGTTCCCCATCCATCTGTCGTGTTTGTACAAGCATCACCGCTTTGAATGACGTGTCCAGAAGCCAACACTGTATAGGGTAGAACAGCTTTTAGTTCTTCAGAGCTTTTCAAAACACCAACTCATATATATCAGTACAAATGAGCATATACAACCATCTCATAATGAAAACAGACTAGACCTTTAGACCTTGCAGAAAGGGCAGCTCAGAAAATTAATCTTGAGATCCACTCTCACAAGGAGTCTGCCATGCTCAACATGTCTAGACTTCCAATACAACCTCACCAATCAGCAATCCATGAGATATCATCTCTCTTATTTTCTGTCAGCTCAAAATCAAGCAATAGATAAAAAATGTATTCCTTGGGGAAATTAACTCTTTACATCAACACTTGTTCATTGTCCTCATAGCTATCTAAATCKAGAATCTAATGTCTGGGCTAAAAAGCCATCCACAACTGTGTAACTCGTATTTTATATGTATAATAGCATGTAACAGTCTCACTGAACTTGCCATAAATCTAAGAAAAAGCCCCTTAGAACATATACATACATTAACAACAACAGATGATTGCTCATTAAGATTGTAAAGATGTTGACAGGCTCATATTTATCTAGTTCACAAGCCAATTTCCTTCTCACTATATTAAAAAAGTTTATATATAAATGTAAATATATATGTTTATATATACATATGAATATAAATGTTTATTCCATTGTAACTGAAGATAGCTTTAACTCCATTGAACATTTCTCACAGGCATTATATGATCATCCTACAAAAATATTTCCATAAGATTAATGATATGATACTTTATTTCTACTGGTAAAATTGCATATCAGTAACTCAAAAATGCCCACAGTTAAAGCTAATTCCAATCACAGAGATAACATGATATATTTTCCAACACTGCTCTAGTTTATAAGCACATTCTAAGTTACATGTAATTACAAAAGGCTTGTCTTTCAAGGACTATATTAGTAATTTGTTGACTAATTTGRTTAGCTAATTATTGGCAATAAAGACCTACAATAATCTCAAAAGTACATGTTATATAATTAAGTTAGTCTGGCCACAAGTTTTAAAGATCACTTTATAGGTAATAGTGAGAAAGCTGTTATTAAGAAGACCAGCAGGATTAGCTTCATGGCAGTGGTCTGTACGAAGGGAAAACCTCCACAGAAATTTTCTGACAGTAAGCAAGTTTGTGCTTGTTGGTTCTGAGGTCTTATCATCAGTGAACCTCACTAATGCCTCAGCCAACAGAACTGTCACCTCTTCAGGCATCTGGGATAGAAAGATGTAATATTTTGTATGAAAAGAGTGATTTCACCCTCATAGTTCTTGGAACTGTGCTAACCAAGGTGAGGGAAAATGAAGTTTCAGTTTTCTGATAAACCTGGGATTTGGGGGGAGACAGGCAAACTATTTATAGGGCCAGCTTTCTAAAATACRAATTTGCTAAAAGCATGTTACTACCACATGCATATCTACACCCATTTCCTTTTTAAAAGGAWGGAAAGTTCAAAGTGAAATCTAAAATAAATCTAAAAAACTGCTTCAAGCTCCATTCAAAAATACTTCTATTTCAATTTAAGCAAATTTGATCTTTCATTACTTAAGAATCCACTTTAACATAAATCAGAAGTAGACCAAAACAACAGCAAGAATCAAGCTTTAATGATAGAGGCAAAGTAAGGAATCACAAATGAAGGAAGGGAACACACACAGCCAGTGATATGGTATCTGCGTGATCACCTGAAACTTGACAAGCCTCTSTTCTCAAGGTTTACATCTCATGGAAGAATCACATATTCCCCTCTGCCATTCTTCTTTAAATGACGAAGCATTGACACTACTGAGCCCCCATCCACCAAGTTACAAAGGCTCTTGCTAGACATTAAAATTCTATTAGACAAGTGTTGCTAGTGGTCTAGGGAGAGGATCCTCCCCCTCTCTTCATCTCTGCTGAGGACATATTTGGACTGTTGTGTGCTAATCTGGGCTCCTCAGTACAAGTAGGACATGGAATTTTTAGAGAGGGTCCAGTGTAGAGTGACAATGATGATTAAGGGTCTGGAGCATCTATCTTATGAGAGAAGACTAAGCAAGCTGGGCCTGTTTTCCCTGGGGAAGAGAAGGATGAGAGGGGATTTTATCAACATGTACAAATACCTGAAGARAGAATGTAAAAAGGATGGAGCTAAACTTCTTGCCCACTGACAGGACAAAAGATAATGGGTATAAATTGAAACACAGGAAGTTCCATCTCCCTGTAAGGATGAACTTCTTTCCTGTGAAGGTRACAGYCCTGGARCAGGCTGCCAGGGAGGTTGTGGAGTCTTGAAAACTTGCCTGGATGCCACCCTGTGCCATGTGCTCTAGGTGTCCCTGCTGGAGCAGAGGGGTTGGACTAGATGATCTCCCCTTCCAATCCCAAACGTTCTGTAATTCTGTGTATGAGCTTTTAAATGTTTAAAACTCTTAAATTTCTTTCGGAATATTCACTTTCAAGATTTCTTATGACTGTATATGTAACTTTCAAATTCTAGTATAATAGAAAAACATGCCAAAACTTAGCACATGAAAAGGAAAATATCAGTAGCATTAGGGATATAATCAGTTTATTAATATGCATATGAATATAAATATAAAGTAAGTTTGAAGTAGTCAAGTTTGAATTTAAAGCAACATTAGTTTTTTTTTTTCTCATTTTTAGTCAGTAATATTTCTGTAGAGATTAGCTTTCCATTTCCTTCTCTCATAGGAGAAGGAAAGTTTCAAGAATCAATTGTATTATACATATAAAGACTACTTCTTCCATAAATCTCTATTTAGAGCAATGCAGTGGCTGATCAAGTAGATGTTTAACTTTCAGTTTTAAAATTTTTTATACTTTAAAACACAATTTTACTAATATTTAATGAATCTGTCACTCAAATAGAAATGTAATCTGCAATGCCAGCGTTATGGGCAACTGAAGAGAATTCTGTACTAGTTTTCTAATATGACATCCTCACCTCCTTTTCAAAAGAAATTCATGAAAAATGATAGCAGTGGTAGACTCTCAAAGTGCTTCAGGGTTCTTCACTACAAGACCATTAAAACTGAATTGCCTCAGCTCATAGAAAAATGCTCCACCAAAATTTTTTAGGTGCTCTGCAAGTATGGTAGTTATAATGTTGTGCAATAGTAGAGACACAACTGGTTTAGCTTAAGACATTTATAGACACTTCATTGTAAGATCATAAACCGTTTAGGCATGAATTATGAGACATTGAAAAGGATGTTGTTTCCTCAAGCAAAGTCAGAGGTAATGGAAGCTGCCTTACAGAAATTTTTGCACTTTTTATAATAAAAACATAACTGACTCTCTTCACCCAAGAGAAATCTGTGAAGATCTCTAAGGAAAGGCTTAAAGAGAATGATAACTGCTTAGCTGTGCGTGATGTTAAAAACATGGTAAGGATACATGCTAGGAATCTAAAAGATGAACTCCAAGGTGACTGAGAAACCTCYTGCTGAATAACATTGTCAGTGAGACATTGTAAAAATTTAGAAATATATCAAAATAAATTCTTTGTTACTGTGCTAACGGTAAACACCAGGCTATTGCACTCATTGAAGATGTGGAGAAAGACCTTGAGGGGAAAAATATACAAAAATAGATCAAGAAAGAATTAATTTTGTGATGTCTCATTTTGTTCCTCAGAGAATTTTGTCTCTCCTAAATTCAGTGCATAACAAGTTCTATAGAAGAAAAAAAAAAGATTTTGACAATACCTAATGAAAACTTGGCTACTTGCTCAATTCTGGTTTTGCTAATTTTTTACTCAGACTGGAAGGTGGCAAGTCACTTTGGTCATGATTCTGAGGTAAGAAACACACTCAATTTCCGTGAGTACATTAACCAGAAAAACGATACCCTAGTCTTATCTAGGCAAATTCTCATACAAGCACTTCACATTTGCCACATACTAAAATGAGAAAATTATCACATGTTGAGAACATTTTGTATTAGGSAAAGACCAAAAACTAGTCAAGTAAGTATTTGTAAAAAGTGTTAGTGCATTACATTTTATGTTCAGGTAAAGAGTTGATAAAGTAGATAGAAACTAAATATGAAAAATACAAGTTCTAACAGATCCTGCAAATGTACTCTTTTCAAACACTAAAATAAAAATCCTTCTAATGTACCCTACTTTTATATTACACATATCATGAAGTTTGGAAAAGTTCACTTAGACACAGAAGACAAAATTTTATACACTTTCTTTGCCACATGACCCTGAAGGTTAATAATGAAATAGCAGTAAAACAAAGCACTTCTATAAAATATTTTAAGTATCACTTGACAAAATATTTTAACAGCACTTAAATTATCATTGGTCTTTCCCCTTTGCATGGCATTTCTCAGGAATATATGCTTTCTGTAAATTCATTACTGAAAAATACACTAGATTAAGCAGAGCTTTTCAAAAAAGATGGAAGATAATTTATCTTTATGATATTCTCRCTTCCTCAATACAGCATTTTACTGAAATATCATTGTTTATAGTGCTTACATTACATCCACAAAAGCACTTACGTTTTCAGCCTTTCTTTTAGATTACCTCCCAGCAACATTCCGCTAGCATTGACATTGTGACAGGTCCCCCATGCAGGTTCATTGAGGGGCTTTTGTTTATCCATTTTTTAAGGCAAGATTGTTCCTCTGAAGCTTCAGGCCCAAACAGAAACTCATGAAGATTACTGACCTTTCGTATCAGTTTCTCAGCACCAACACTGTGGAGTCATCAAGCAGCTATAAGCTTTAAAAAGCCAGAAAGTAACAGCGACCTCAGGCTCTGTTTTAGCAGTTTTCTTATGTAAAGACATTTTTTCTCTGCCCTATGGAAGCTGTGGTCTTTTGCTAGAGTTTTATAAAACATGATAGACAAATGGCAGTAGCAAATGAATTCTACGCAAATATATTTTAATTTCTCTAAACTGTTTTTGCAGTATGGTAGTAAACGTCATCACTCTTTTCATAGAAGTGAATGGTACTTCATGTATCCCATCACCTAAGATTTCATTTTTCACACATGCAGGGACACACAAAGAACTTTTACTCCTAAGTCCTTTTGAAAAAAAAAGTGAAGAAGTCTCTCATGCAGGTTTCAAGTTAACTAAATTAGGACAAAGGTCCTGCAGGAACTACCTATAACCCACCACTCTGTTCCCAGGGGATGACCTCTTCTTTCAGTTCATGTAACTGCCAGCTGTACCTTCAGAACACAGGAGGAAAAAGACAGTGAAGAGATGAAAAGCTGTTTTAGCCTGAGCTGTCAGAAGAAAATATTCATTGATTCCATATGATGGTCCAGAGATAAATCCCACAACATATAAAAGGAAAATACATATGGACTGATAAGCTCCACACACGCACTTTGCATGATGTAATTTGTTTATGTAAATACAGAAATATTGTCATAGAAATATTTGAGTTGAAAGTACTGACAAACCAAAACACTGTTTGGTGTTTGAGGCTGCTCTTTCTGAATGTTGGCGAGAGTAATTTGGAGATTTCCATGATGATGCCRAAAGAATTGGTCTGTCATCACCAAGACCAGTGTTGTTACCCTTTTGAAAGGGCTGAGTTTTTCATGATACTGTCTGAAATATCTAAAGTTCTAAGAATAATGTTTGTTGGAATAGGGAATGGCATGACTGACATGATTTAGGTAAGATGTTACAATGGAATTAGGAGTGTTATTAGGATTAACCTCATTTAGTTCAAAATTGCAGAAACATTGATGTTATAGAGTACCTCTCAAGATCAAATTTGACTCCTTTAGTCAAAGCAGAGTCAACTAGAGCAAGATGCTCAAATTCACATCCAGTTGGGTATTGATCATCTCCAAGGATAACAACATCTCTGGGCCACCTGCTCTAGTATTTGATGATTTAACTAAGTTTTTCTTCATTTTAAATGAAGCTTCTTATATTCATGCATGTGTCCCTGGTGTCTTGTCCTGTCGTTCACCACCACTGAGAAGAGTTTGGCTTTATTTCCCTTGTAGACTACAACCAGGCACTTATATACAGTGATACACTTATTTGCTTGAGGCTGAACAGCCCCAGCTCTCAGCTTCTACTCACTTGCCAGATTCTCCATTTGTTTAATTTTCATGGTCCTTCACTGGGCTCACTTCAGTATCTCTAACTCTCTTGCACTGGGGAACCCCAGATTGGACCCAATACTCATATGTAGTYCTTCAAGAAGCTGAGCGTCTGCAGGCAGTTCTCCCTAATGTAGCCCAGGAGACTGTCAGCCACTCCTGCCACAAAGTGCACTGCTGGCATGTCCATCAGGRCCCTCATTTCCTTCTCTGCAAAGCTGCTTTCCAGTCACTGGACACCCATTATGTACTGGTGCATTAGGTTTTTACTCCTCTGGGACAGGACTTGTATTTTCCCTTTGCTGAACTTAATGGGGTTCCTCTCTGCCCTCTCCAGCCTGTCAAATWCACTCTAAATGACAGTACAGACTTTTGATGTATCAGACATCTCATCTYAGTTTTGTACCACTGCACTAATACCCATATGGGGCAAAATGGAAGACACTGGCAATAATAAAATTGAATATAGAATAGAAAGCTGTGGTTAGACACGTCAGTTTTACCAGTTTTATTTAATTAATCTAGTTACAGAAGAGCTTTCAAAACGTTTGAGATGATAGGATACAACAAATCTCAAATTTCATTGGAAAGCAGGGAAAACAGAGAAGCAAGCACTATAAGAGTACACAYGCAGAAGAGCTCTTTTTCTTTGATTCACAGCATCCACGTGACTAGAAAGCATATATCCACTCCCTTTAAACTGTATCAGTTGCTAACTAGTTCCAAGAGATAAGAGCTGAAGTATGTATCTGTGCATCTAAGTCAATCTAATGATAAAAATTCTGACTTTCAGCCAAATTTACTGCAACATATGATTGTTAGAATATGATACTGGCTTTAAGTGCCTGACCACTTTATTATCCCTACCATCACCTAAAACCACAGTCCACTATCTGTCCTTCATCTGTGTAATTCACTTGAGTGAARTTAATGATCGTAAATTCACTTTAGTAATCAGACAATTCTCATTTAACAGCCTCCCCTACACAGATAAGGCTTGATTATACAAACTCTAGTAGAAGTAATTATGCTCTTTCATTCAAAAAGAATAGCAAGATTACTGGTAAGCATTCAATTGTTTGAATCTTTGAATCATTTGGAAACAATCAACAAGGAAAAAAARAAAGAGCAGAAAAGTGAAAGGAACTGGCATTTATTAAGCAGTATATTTTTCTTATAAGTTTTKTTCCATGTAATCATGCACAAAAATAACAAAACAACAAAAATCATTTTTGCTTTGCAAATAAAACCTGAGTAGTTTGCGAAGATGTCATATTACTAAAACAGACTATTTTTTTGAAAAATAGGGTCATAATGAGGAATGATGCTACTTTCTTTAACAAGAGAAATTAAAATAGAGTTTGTTTTGTTTGTTTAGCTGTCCTCAGAAAACAGTTGAGCAAAAGAGTAACAAGTACATTTTTCACCTTTTTTTTTTTTTTTTTTAATTTAGGAATTTAGATCAGGTTAAGTTCATTCTTCTTTTCATTCTGAAGAAAGTTTTCTATTATCAAGCAAAAGAAATATTAGGTTTGGTTTCATACAGAATGTCACATTTGACCTGAAATGCTTCAATATTTAATGAAGTTAAATGCTTTTTTTATGGAATGGAACATGAAATCCTACTGAATTATCAGAGGCAGAATTCAGGTTATGTAAGGACTTAGTATGAAGATAATGGAAACATAGCAAGTGAGATGGGGAAAACTTAAGCAAAGGAGCTTTAGATCTCCAGCTTCCCACCTTCTGAGTTTTTTCAATGTTCTTTATACTTTTGAAACACTCCATCTCTGATACTGATTTTCAGAAACACTTGAGAGTCACTAAAACAATGACTCAGTGTCTCCATCTTCAAGCAGTGCCCTAAGGGGTAAGGGGGAAAGATCCACTTCTTACTCTAAATATTTTGTATAAATTGGAACATCGCAACAGTAGGAAGGGAAAGGACCAGTATTAAGAGTACACACTTCAGATTCTCTTATAGAGGATATAAAACACCTTAGTTAAAAATCTGGAATGAGAGACTTAATCCCAGTAGGAAATATTAATTATAACATTGGAGAAACTAGCAGGATTATTTTTCATGTGTGTTGTGTGAGCAATTAATTCTTCCCTTTCAACCTTTCTCCCTCAAACAAATGCAAGCATCTAATTGTTCTAACTAATCATTAGTTAGATACTTTTCTTCCTGTGTAAGGCATGGGAGAGAAAAAAATGCTGATTATGTGATCCATAGCATTTTATAAATTGGACCAAAAACAGCCAATAATAAATGCATTGATTATTGCAGGCAATAACTGCAAAACTCAGCAGCCAAGGAGATTGCATGTATATATTTAGTATACATAATCTTACTCTTCTTACATATCTCATTATAGAAGTTCTCCCAAAATATCATAAAAGCTCCCACAAAATAAGCAAAAGATATTTCAAAGTCATTTTTCTTTCTGATATTGAATAGAATATCTGCTAAATTTTGAGTCATTAGGACAAATTAAAGTAGCATACAGAAAAAAAGCATATTACCACCTTAAATATGAATTTACAGATTATTTAGAAGAAACTATACCACTTGGTAGCGTAGGCCAACTTCCACAGTTTGGGGAATCCATTTAAACCTTAGCCCAAATGCTAGAGTACAGTTTAGAATTCTTTGTTTTCTGAAGTCTTTTAAGACTGATGATACTGTGTTTCTAACATGCAAAGACATACTGTAGACATTGAAGTTTGTTAGAATCTAAAAGAATGTAATTTTAGTGTGAAAACCATCACCTTGAACTTACCTTGAATTTCATGGTGCAATAAAAACAGATTAGGATTTCATCCTCTGAATGCAGTTCAGCTCTTGTGATGTGCTAAGGCAAGATTCACCTTGATATTGTTTATTTTTATAAGGGTTATCACAATGATATTGGCTCATGTTATCTAAAATCTTATAAATCTTAAAATAACAATTTGCTCATATTGTATTCCATTYATTAATTGGAGCACTAAGGTCAGAATCCTTCAGCTTACCTTTCTGTGTAATTCTCTCATTCCCTTCCTCAAAAGTAAATCAACTTTGCAGTATGCTTGAAGAACGTATAGGAAAACTATGATAGCAAGATTTTATAATTGATTGAAATCTGTTAGTGTCCACTACCTTCAGACCCACAAGTCTTCATCCAATAGTATTATTCTAAGATTGTATTAAAATCACAGCCAACAGAAAGCCAACATTTGGCTTATTGTGCAGAGTCATTTCATCAGATGTTCTACACTCCTGACTTCATCTGCCATCAGAGCTGTATAGAAGAAACTATGTATTGCATAATGGAAAATTACTGAATTTAAGTWGTAACTTCTCACATTTGAGGAGTTGCTACCCACTGAGTTGTTCCACCTTAAAATCTGTCCTAACTTTAGTATAATCTTGAGAGACATTTGGATGTGGTTAGCAACAATTCACTGCAAAATGTTAGCACCACTATCAGACTCATACTGCCAAGCTAAGGTTTTAAAGTTGCTCATACTCAATGCAATGAGATATTTTAATGAAGAGTATTATAAAAAATTAAATTATTATTCAGATATTCATTTGAAGTATCAAAGATGAATTTTCTCAAGGGACATTTAGTGCTCCCCAGACAATAATCTTCAATAACCTTGATTAAACCAGTAATCCATCCTGGCTAGTACTACCCACAATATGTAAGACAAAAAAAAAGGATTTGCCTCAAAAGAAATTTCCCTAACAAACTATGAGAGAGCAAATAATATGTCACCTCAATTAGAAGTAGCTAGCTAAGATAGGGACCACCATACACATTTGCCATGGGGAATATTCAGCTGCAGTACATTACAAGTACATTCTATGTACAAGAGGTCAGAGAAGTGATACAAAGTTATGGTTTAACATGAGTCAAAAAAATTTAGTACAAGCACAAGCTACTACTATGAGATTGTCTAAGAGGCAAGGCCATTCTTTCAAAAAGCAAAGCTTTAATTTGAACTTTAAGTTATTTATTGCTTGTTTATTTTGCTTAAAATTCAGGTCTGTCATTTCCTTTTATTTTGGACTGAGGAATCTGGTTTGGTACCAGCTTACAATGTTCAAACTGTCTTTGAAATTCTTGCACTGTGACCGTGCACCATAGAGAGAGGAAGGAAGAGAGGTGACAAAAACTTGAGCTTAAAGTGTTGAAGATAAAGCAAGGGGAAAAACTGAAAAAGAAAGAAAAGGTAGCAAATGAATGGAGTGGAGAAGGAGTAGACTAAATAGCAACAGTTCTGTTCAATTTAAGTTGTTCATAAAAAATATCCCCACGTTCACTGTGGAATCATTCAGAGAGCAGATGTAACCTTACTTATATTGACAAATAATGGATATGGCTACAGAACAGTCAAAAATTAAGCAGGACTTTCAGTGTAACAAAAAAAAAATCAGGAAGATTTACTGGTGGGAAAGAATTAGCTTTATGCAGCATAAGGATTTGAGAAGTTGTGCAAGCATGAAAGAGTAGATCTATTGAATACACTATAGGGAGGCTGGTTGRTTTGAAGTAACATTACAATGTTACTTCAAACACATGTTACAATGATTAGTTTTGGGCTATAAGTCAGTAATTAAAATCAGAAAAACAATATTATTCTTTACAGCTCCAAACTTTTATTAAATACTCAATTTCAGGAGGGCTTTGTTTTATTTCCAATGTGAATATAGTAATAGAGATTAGATGTTTTCAGCGGGAATACCTTTATCATTAAGTGGAAAAAAAAAAAAGAATTGTATAGATAGTATGAATTGCACAAGTTATCCTGCCTTTTCTCTTCCCAGAGTCAGGAAGTTTCAGTGCCAAAAAAATCTGATTTCTTATCCAGTGGATCATAAAAAAATGTACACCCATGACATATATTTCAACATTTTTAATTTCTTTCACATTGACTGAACAATGTAGTATTTTATGATGATTAACGAGTATCAATGGGCTGAGATATTTGTATATAAATATCTGAGATGTGTGTATATAAATATACATATACACATATATAAAATACATATACACATGTTTGTGTGTGCGTATATATATATATATATATACTCACATATAAACTATAGCTCCCCACATCGTTACACACAACTCTTCCCAATCCTTCAACCACCTTTCATAATATAATAATAATAATAACAACAACAGCAAAAATACTACACTATTCAGTAAGGCAAAAATGGCTCTATACATCTAAGTAACTAAAGGTGAGTGAAGAGAGTTGAACTAAGCTTGAAAACATTATCAAACAGAAAGGAYGATATGACATAAGAAGCAATAACCCATCTGGGCAACTTTTAGCTTGTTTTGGAGACAGTTTCAGTTAATGGGGATACTTAATTTTACTGATAATGAATTGTAGATAACCTGTACGGGGAGGTAGATTGGATAGATCACTTATAACAGAAAACTAGGACATTTATGACATTATTTCCATTTATAAGAAAAGGATGGTGAATTTTGTTTTTTGATCAAACACTGTTAGTGTAATATATGTAATAGGTCCCTAAAGCATATTACTCTTTAGTCTTGGGAAAGGCAAAAAAAAAAATTTTTGGATCCAGTGCACTACTCTGAGTTCATGAATATCTCAATGTAAAACTAGAATTAACTGTTAAACCACATTAATACAATTAGTAGAATTTTAATAATTTTTTTCATCAGTACTTCTAAATCTAATTGTAAACTAAAAGTCTTATTAGGTACACCCAGCAGTAAACTGCTAATGCCAGCTAAATGTTCCACAGATATCTATAACTGAAAACATAAAATTTTAATAGTCAGTTTCTTCAGTATTTAAAGACTATATTGTTATCAACATATTTTTCATAAAGAAAGTCATGCACCTCTGTCAGTTATATTTATTACACTAAGGAACATTTTAATATAATAATGCAGATGTCTTCATTCCATAAACCCCAATGGTACTTAAAGCTAGGATTTTATTACTTGTGCCTGGGGCCAAACAAAGCTATAAACCTGCTAAGTTCTAATTTAAATACTACTGGTGGGGTTTGTGTTTGTGTTATAAATTATAATACAATATAATCAAATATGTGCAGAAGTGGTAGTCATAGAAACAGCATTTTTGATTCACAAAATTTAAGAGAAATGAAGAAACTGATATATGAATAATAATTTTTTGCTCTGGACTGACATATTTCCCTCAAAAAGTATATATATAATTATTCCAGCAAAACTACTTTTGGATGAGAAATCCCAGTCAATACTACTTAAACTATTTTTTTGTAGTTGCCTAAATAAAACAGGTGGTATATGATCCTTCAGTCTTACCAGCTTTGTGTTCCAGAAGGAGTAATATTGACCAATTACAGTAAGGATATATCAATACATTAACTCCTGCACAACTGATGTCTATCATGATATTGCTTTGTTCAAAGGGAAAGTTCACACAGAACTCAAAGTCTGACTAATAAAGAGAATTTCAAAGGTAAGAAACTCTCAATACATCATTTTACTTGAAGCTATAAAGCTTTAACCATAAACAGTGGTATACCCAGAGTATCCCATTAAAGTAAACAAAGTATTTTAATATTTTATATTCTTCTGGAGAGTTGTTTAAAGTATGTAGCATTTGGTAATGCTCATAAGTAAAAAAATTATAGCTTGCTTTACTAACACTGTATCGCTTAGTCTATTTTAAAAGCATTTTAAGTCAAGTCCCATTCGAATACACTTTGAAACAAACTTATTATTTAATGTTTATGAAGCTGAAGCACCAGGGAGGGGATGGGTCACAACCAGATTGGGCTTTTCTGCATTCAGTACCATACAGATGCATTATAAATGGCAGTCTGAGACACACTAGGTTCTCTAAAATAACACAAAATAGCTTCCCTGTAAAGCAGAAGCTGGTTACTATTCATATGCCATCGAGAGGGCCAAACAGCTTGATAAACTCTCCTATTCATATTTCCAGACTCTAAAAGAGTAGTAGAAACTACTTTTATTGTTTATTAAGGAAGGGAAARAAAGGTACACTTTGAACAGGCTATCTACAGTGACTGGAAAGGATGAGAAATTTACCTAAACAAAGATAAAAGGGACAAATAGTCCTCAAAATTCTCTCCAAAATAAAGTTTTAATACAAGAATAGGCAAACTACCGAAGAGAGTTGCAGATAAATAAAATTAAATGTTCAATCTATGTTCATGAAATGCAAGGGTAGGTGCCTCCAAGTAAAGGACCACACTTGCAGGTTCTCAGAGCAGGTGTACACTGTGTACATAGATCCTTTCCAAATCAAGAAGTTATTCATTGATCTGCTTTAATTCAAGCCTCATTTGAACTTTAAAAAGCAGACTATTGCAGAGACAGTTTTGATACAGTATATAGTCAAAGATAAACTATTTGCAAACACCATAAAAATTGTACATGAGTCAAAAGTTAGCAGATGTTGCATTTAGGGCATTAAGAGTAAAAAGCAAAAAGCACAGTATGTGTCACCTGTTAGATATTGTGCCAACTGGCTAAAATGTGCAGCAATTCTGTGCACAAAATAAGCACTTTAACTTACAGAGCAAGAAGTAAGTCCCAAAAACTACAAGTGTGATTGTGCTGTTTCCCTTTTCCAGTTCTCCACATTAGATTTGCTGAAGTTCATATAGCTCAGTAGGGCTGGAGTAAGCAATAGAGCTACTTTCTTTAAAGTCTATAAAAAGTAATAACACCTTGAATTTGGAAGAGGTCCTTTATTTTATTTTATTTCCAAGGAGTATTTCACAGAGGTATCACAGTACATAGATAACTTCTCTAATAAGCAAAACCCCTCATCACAATATTATGTCCCTTATGACTTCACTACTCCTCTGAAAATACTCGTATAGACTGTAAGAAGACAACACTGAAGTGTTCCATTCTGCATTTCTCCAGTGGGCTACAATAACCATTGCAATAAAAGGGAAGACAAGGTGTCCTCAGTAGGTGACCTCTGTTGAGTCAAAGAATTTGTCAGTGGACATCCGTATGTCAAGAAAAGTGCATAGTGATTTTCCTATGCTCCTGTGCCAAACTTTTTTGCCAAGAGCTGAAAAAAAAAAAAAAAAAAAAAAAAAAAAAAAAGTGCAGTTACAATAAACACTGCTCTGGGCTGGAAGAGAAAAGTTGGAGAAGAAGGGAAGTTTATGCACAGATTCAGATATGATATCTACACGATAACCTGAAACTTCACAGAATCACAGAATCACAGAATCACAGAATGGTTAAGGTTGGAAAAGACATCTGGAGATCATTTAGTCCAATCCACCCTGCTCCAGCAGGGACACCCAGAGCATGGGTCACAGGGTGGCATCCAAGCCGGTTTTGAAGATTTCCAGAGAAGGACACTCCACAACCTACCTGAGTTGCCTGTTCCAGGGCTCTGTCACCCTCACAGGAAAGAAGTTCTTCCTCACATGGAGATGGAACTTCCTGTGTTTCAATTTATACCTTTTATATCTTTTGTCCTATCGGTGGGCACCACCAAGTTTAGCTCCATCCTTTTTACATTCTCTCTTTAGATATTTGTACATGTTGATAAAATCCCCTCTCATCCTTCTCTTCCCCAGGGAAAACAGGCCCAGCTTGCTTAGTCTTTCCTCATAAGATAGATATTCCAGACCTTTAATCATCATCATCACTCTACACTGGACACTTTAAAAATTCCATGTCCTTCTTGTACTGAGGAGCCCAGAACAGCACACAACACTCCAAATATGGCCAAATTTTATGGATGGGACCCTGTGTCATATGCTCTAGGTGTCTCTACTTGAGCAAGTGGGTTGGACTAGATGATCTCTAGAGGTCTCTTCCCACCTCAACCATTCTGTGAATCTGTGATTCTACGGTGTCCTCTTGAGTCCTGATGCCTGCTATTAGCCAGATCAAGTATGGTTCTGGAGCAAGCCTCTTCTAGCTCACATATCCTGTTTCCTTTTCCAGAGAAGAAAGATCAAGGGAATTCAAACATTTATCCTTTGCATTTTTTGTTTGTTGTTATTGTTTATTTGTTTACCTCAAGCCAGATCTGTGAATCATCTAAGCAATACTACTATACCTAGCATACAGTAATGCAATTATCAAGTCCAGGGTTTAGATAATTTGAGCTATTTCTTTTTAAGCTTAATCTTTATTTTTTTTTCAGACATATGAAGGATGATAGGAGAATAGGAGAAAAGTATTGTGGAGCAGGTTGCTAGAGATGTTCTAATAAAACACAATAAAATAGAAAGTGAAAATTCAGCTTCCAGTGATTCCCCTCTAATATAGAAGACTCAGCAGCTACCAAATTACTCCGGATTTTGATGCCGAACCAGAATGGTTTCTTATGTTAACAATGATGACAAGACTACTTACAGATCATTTTGATTATAATAAGCAGAGAATAGTGACAGAATAAATCTCTTACACATCCCTCTGTTGCCTGCATCAAGACTGTATATGAGGACATCAGGGATTATCTTCAGAATTTGAATTAATTACAGACTTAAACTATCAGTTTACTTAGCTAGAAATTCATTCAGCTGCATATATGTATGTATTTTCCCTGGACACGTACTATTTTGACACATCATCTCACCAAGACATTTCTTAGAGTAGGAGAGAGACCATGCTTATGTAAAATGTCTTCTTATTTACTAAGTTTTTAATGAAAAAATGACATAGGTGGTTTTAAATCTAATATAGGCAGATTGAATCATAACTCAAAGAGATAAGCCTATGTCCTAATGGAGGGAAAATGGAATAGAGAATTAACTTGGACTCACCAGCATATGAAGATGATTTTAAATAACAGACCTTTCCAAGCAGCTAATAGGGTTTTGAAAAATTTAGGAAGATATTTTAGCATTAAAAGAAAAAAAAAACTACAAACCGAAAAGCCTTGAAGAAAAGAAAAATTGTAAAGATAATTAAAGAGAATTACGTGTTTATTCATTTTTAATCATTTTTAGCCACTTCTGTCTCTTTTATATTTGCATGTATATAAAAATAGGAAGAACAAAATAATTCACCCTTCTTAGATTTCAATTATCCAAACAGTAAATTAATGGATAAAAGAAGAGCTTATTTAAAAGTCCATTGTTACAAATATCACAATTCTTACTCACAACTGTGGCATACAAAACAATTTGGTAGAAATGACCRTCAAGACCATTTTAGTAACCTTTTTCTACAGCACCCCCCACTCACATCTTCCATGTCATTCTTCCTTGCCCATCTGATTATAATGGAATCATCGATATGGATTTACTACCTTTATGACATTTTCATTGCGCCTTTGTTTCTGCTTCATTGTTTAACTGTTCACAGTGGCAGTTGAGCTCTCTCATCGATGAGCCTTACCTAATCAGTGGGTACGTCTTCATGACAGGCTTCTATCTGCTACGACTAATACATAGTGTCATTTTTGATATTGTGTTGGCATATTTAATAAAAAAAACTAGGATTTTTGTAACAAAAACAGGCATTTTGTACTCTGATGAACATGTATGTTCATTATGGCATATGTCTTTTAGCTATGCAGAAAATATCAATCATGTGAAAAAAGCAGAACTGCTGACRTCTTTTTACTCTATAGCCCTTTAAATTTGATTGCTGTACATTTTGATCATCTGTTGAAATAAAGAAAATGAGRAGGAAAATATCACCGTAAGCAGACTCAAGGACATAGTATAATGTAACAAAGATAGACTCTGATTCATATTGCCAGGTATTTTTATTGTTAATATATTTTCATAATTTCAGACTATAATTGATATATAAAAGCAGCCATATGAAAAACTATATTTGTTTTTGAACAATGGATGTTAAATACCTTCTGACCTTATCATACATGGCATTATCCTGATGCACAGTGTCCTGTAGCTATTCCTAGGTTTTCCTGTCAATAAAATGACTTAGCTGCATTCAGAGTTACGTCTGATTATGAGCTGACACTCATTCAGACTAGGATCCTGTCATGAAAGAAAGGGATCTCCAATCTCATCATAGAAATTCAAAATGGCATATTATGGGCTACCTCTTGCTTTATAATATATTTTGCCCTGATGTTTTCATATTCAGGTAGAATGCATTTCATGCAAGTTTCATAAAAAGATGATGCACAATTTATTAAGTGAAATGTTCAGATTTGGGTATCTAAGGGTCAACTTAAAAAAATATATATTTTAAATTCAAGGATATTACTACTGCTTTTAACATCTGCCTCTGACTTTTCCCAACTTACCAAGGAAAATAAGGAAATAAAAAAAAATACCAAAGGAACATTATCTGTGTCCCTACTCTCTTTTTTTTTTTTATTTTGGCTCAAAGACATGCAAAACAAAGAGAATTCAGACCAATGCAAATATACAGCAAAATTGTGTAAGAACCACCATTGTGAGCTTTGAGAGCTTTGTGAACTTTTTGTTCTCGCCTGCTTTATGAAAAGTACTTCATTTTTAAGAAACAATCTTTAAAATTTACAGAAATCAATCAGAAAGCACAATAGGCTCCTTCACTGTGTTAACTATTGTTTTTGAAATTTATAAAGGCACTACCAATTTCTCTTGCAAGATCCTCTTCCCTGGAAACTGCATGCACCAGTCTTTTTCTTTCATAGTCTATGAAGAACTAAACTACATYTCTCTTTCACGATATTCTCAGGCACAGTAGAATTTCCAGATATAATTAAGCATAAAGTTACAAAACACAACTAGTTACTTGTTCCAAATAATGATGCATTGACCACTTTCTTTACATCTGTCTCCTCACAACTCTCTTTCAAGACCTGCCAAATAAAAAGAGTATCTCTCCTGAAACATACTTCTAAAGAGGTCTGTAAAACCCCTTAGATCCACACCAGTTTCTTATCATGACAAGTTTGCGTGATTGACCTACAGCTCCTCAAGACCGACTTAATGCTACAAACTTTTTGAGTTTGTTCTCACTATGGATTGTCTCTATCAGATTTTAAACTATACAAATATTTAACTTAAAATCTAACGGAACCTATCTATCTAAACTCGAGGCCTCTTGAATTAAGTGTGTTATTTCACAAAAATTCAGCTCTTTCAAAGAACATTGATTTGTGTGTTTTATTCTCTACCCACTAGTAGAGAGGCTGCAACCCTCTTTTCCAGTGCTGGTTTAAAATTTCACCAGAAAACAAATGCCTCTTTTACGGATATAACACATATTATGCAAAGTATAAGAGCTAGGTACTGCAACAACTCACATCACCACCATCAATCAGCATATCAGTCATTAAGTTTGATGAGATAGATTAAAGTTTCATGAGGACAGACTCAGTTTTTTCCCTAAAAAGCTGTTTAGCAGCAAGAGATGCCCCCAAAAAGATCATCTGTTGGAGATACTATTTTAAAATGAACCATTCCAGACTTTTGCAATTCATTCATTTAAGATGTTTCAGCAATGAAAATATTGAGATTAAGCACTCTATTATTTCACCCATCTTAGAGCTGTACTGTGTTAGCTTGATAATAGACTTCAGCAGCCTGCAGAACTACTAGTTCCACATCACTTGTCTCAAATTTACCTCAGGGAATGGCACAGGGTAAAATAGTTTCTGCCAAGACTGAGCTACCACTCTACCCACCAGTTATCCCCAGACAGCTCTGCAAGTAATATCATCATATGATCCCATCATGGTCAGATGCAGCTCCTTTCAGCAACAGATATATCACAGGATTTGGTTACAGTGGTTCCGGCATTTGAAATATAAAATTGCATTGACTGAGTAGCCTGAGAGTGGTTAAGGGTAAAAACATCGTACTGGAATAAAATCTTGCCTTTCTGAATATATAAAACCAAGTATCGGGAAAGAAAGGYTTTTGACCTTTCATTATTGTTACTTAGGGATATAACTCAGTTCAGAATAGACATGGGTATGTAGGGGTGGTTAACTCAGTAATCCACATCAATCTTCGGCACAACAAGAAGATAGGATGGGTTCAAAGAAGGCTGGGGCCACATTAAAAGGAAAAAAAATGCCTTTTGGCACAATTTTCCATTTCCCTTAAATCTACATTTAATTCAGAGATTTTTCTTTTTGTTCCATTTTTTTCAGATGCTCTAGTCATTTGCCAGAAGAGATTCAAGAAATGGAATAAGATGATGTCTCAAGATTTGCTRTACAATCTATACAAATCTGTACCTATGTGGGAAAAGAAGTTTATTTTCTCAGCAGCTCTATTATACCTATATCCTTCTTGGGAGAGTTCAGTAGCATATTGCTTTCTACATACTGTGAACATAGCATTGGAAAAGTTCCTTTATATCAAGAATGGTTCTGAACTCCTTACAACAGGAGACAAAAGCAGCAAAGACATTATATTTATGAAAGCACCACTTATACATTAAAAAATAATATTCCCAAAGATTCCATTTCCATAATCCAAAGATCTGCATGGTATTTTTTGGACATGGGATAAATTTGTTTGTGAAAATTAGAAGATTTCAAGACAAGAACAAAAAGAAATAAAATACTGAAATGATCTACCRGGCAAATATATTTTGACAAAGCATCCTTTGGCTGTTTTGCAGTTACTGTTTTCTGACMAGTTTTTAAGTTCTTCAGGTTGGGACCTTGTCTTCATATATGTGTATAAGGCACCTACTACAAACAGTGATACACAAACAACAAACACTGAATCACAGTTAATAACCATCATGTGTCCTGAAAATCCATAGGGTAGTTCTGCTGTTAAATTTGTGTTGACATCAGCAGCATTAACTTGCTCGGATTCTTCCCTTGAGAAGAGGCTTTGGTAGAATCAGTTTGGCCAAATGTCTTCTGAAGGAATGGAGTTGCCATAAGGAATTCCAATTCCATTCCAGTGCTCAGGGAATGCTGCAGAGAATCTCTAACTCYGCTGTAGTATCTATGCCTCAAAAAATCTCAGGTCAGCCGTAGGTTAAGAAGGACATGCTCTTGCCAAAAGGTAAATCTTAATCCCACACTGCACAACATAGCAAAAATTCAAGAGCTTAAAGAGCATTGGGTTTTGCTTCTCACAGAGCATTAGTCTACTTTAGTAGCAGGCAGCGGACCTATGTCCTGGCAGATCTGAAATCACKGCTAATATTGAAGAGAACAAGAATTCTATTCCTGCCAATGAAAAATATTTAAACTACTTTCTTCTTTTTTTTCCATTTTACGAATAAGATTTAGAAGTCTATTTTTTTTTATTTCAAGAGAATTCTAATACCTATCATGTTCAGACAGGGACAGCTCCTGTCTAACAAAAAGTTGGAATATTCTTTGTCTCTCAAGGTTTTGTGATTTGTACAGTTCTTTACAAAATGTGAGTAAAAAGTAAATATCAAATTCTCTTTTCTCGTTGTTTTGTCACATGGACTAAATGATCTCTAGAGGTCCCTTCCAAACTTAACCACTCTGTGATTCTGTGTAATAAACTAAGATCAAGCTCAGGATAATTTAGTTATGAGATTGCAGAGGTCATTAATTATTTTCAGAGAGATGAACAGTGAATCTTGCATGTAGTAAAAATAGTAAAGGAATGTAGTTAAGGGCAATTTTTTTACTTCCGTCACTCTCTCTACTGTTTTGGATAAGTAATCTCACTAATTCATAGTGAGATTGCAAATATGTTTCTGAGAAAAAAATCTTAGGGGAAAAATACTCAGGATAGATTCTGAATAGATATAAGTCAGTAAAACCACTCTGGCTTAGTTTTATTAAAAAAAAAAAAAGCATCACTTTGGTAGACTCAGGAGTCAGGAGGATCTTAGAGGTTTCTAGGACTCTCAGTGCCTTTGAAACAGAAGTGAAGTCCCATTTCCAATCTAGATTCAAAAAGTTCACAATATATGTTTTAGTTATTGTCAAATACACTTTTTCTAAAACTCATTGTGTTTAAACATGTAACATTAAAAATAAGTACATTTGCTTAATAAATATTTTTATTCCAAGCATTCTTGTTTCAGATTTTGTAATTTTCTTTTAAATACAAATTCTGAATAATAAGCCACTGTAATTTCAATGCTATTTTATTACCGTAAATAAAAATATCCTTGTTTTTATGCCAAGAGTTTGCAAGATATCTGATTGTTCCATATCATGGAGAAATGAATTCCACTCTATCAATATAGAAAAATGCTACCTCTTTGCCTCTTTGTTTCTTTTCTTTCTTTTTTTTTTTTTTTTTTTCATTTTGGACTGTTTCTTGTATATAGCAGATTTTACCCATCAGAAAGGATTAAATTGGAGATCTCTGATATATACATCACTACTAATAGAAAGCACCAGATTCCTCATTCTCTGAGGCTGTACTTAAAGAAAAGGAAGGTATAGGTACTTCCTCCATAGCTTCCAGGAGGTACTGTCAGTGCAGGTACTAGCATCAAGGTGGCTAAGAATTCCTGGCCAATCACTATACTATTCCCTAAAGTATATGATCTGGAATACGTTATCAGCATTAAATTGTATGTAGTTGTAAAATTTGTGCCAAATGTATTTGTATCTGTTTTCCAAATAGATAAACTATGATATGTCACAAGCACACCTTTTAATCACAATAAACCATTCCTTACTGTCTACACAAGTTTAGGACAACTTTAACTTAAGGAAGGCCTTCATTGCCTCTCAGACTGCTAGTGATTTAGGAAACTATTGCTGCTTATTTATACTTTGGATTATAAAGTATCAACTGTGGAGTATTCTCCAAAGTACAGGTTAGAATTACCTAAAGCCTTTCATTAAGATAAATAATCTTTATAGATATTTTTGCCAAATCATTTTCTGAAAAATGATCCAGTTTGTAAAAAGACTTCATCTGGGCAAATACATTTCTATTTTAGATTTTATAAGATATCAAAACTTCCTAACATGTATTTAACTTGTATTTAATTTTAATGCTCTTCTCATAATTTAAGGAATGGATCATAAAGGCACAAGGAGTCATTTATGTAGTCCTCTGTGGTATCATATAAAGTTCATTTTAATGTGCAAATAGTGTTTTGGTTCTGATAAACACTTTCACCCCATGCATTCAAAACCTCCAATCTAAAACCTCTAGGTAGCAACAGGGGTTTACAGAGAACAAAAGTAGTAGATTGCCAGATGCAGTAATGGAACTATTACCATTGGGGCTTAATATTTATATGTTTTACTCAGCTTTAGCTTGTACATGTATGCATCATATCTCTGGAGCAAACTATCTGACTGTATTTGCGCTATTTGATCTATTTTTCTACACTTTGTGAGCCAATAAAAATAAAACTCCCCATAGTTTCAGTTTGCCAAGAAAACCAAAGCTCTTATTTAAAGAGATGAACACCTTGAAAAGCCTTTTTACACCTAAATCCCAACAGACCTTTTTAAATCATGCTAATCTGCATGTTAGTTAAGCAACAGTTTTAATCCCAGCACTGCCATCTACTGAAAAGATCACTATAATATGTCTTTCTGGAAGACGTGCTTTACTTCAAAGACAAATTATAGTCTTAGTAACTGGATTACTGGATAAATGGTGTTCCTAACCAGATAAAACTCTACAAACTCTGCTTTACAGTCTGGCAAGATGATCAAATGATGTTAAAACTTATATGAATCCATTTAGAGGAATGGTGATGCTTCAGTAGTGGTGAATACATGTGTACCAACTAGCTGTGCACAGCCATCCTTAACTTTGATCTAAGGCAAGTAAAGACAAGCTGAAATGAACTAGTCTACTTAAATGAGAAAGGAATCAAATACAGTTTTAATTTGTAAGCCTAGATATTAATCAATTAATTCTTTAAAGAAGAAATACTGTAGTAACTGACATAAAATCTCAGTTGTTGTTTAGTCTAATGACAAAGTTTAGTGCTAAAGGGAACTACGAAAGCAATTTCGTGTTTCTTTAGTGTGGGTTGAAACAACCATTGCACAAAACACAGTTGTGAAATATGAGACATTTTCCCTTAGCACAGCTAAATGGCCAGGTGCTGCTGGCCACCAGGTCCCATCTCCCTATCCAGAAACTCAGGAGAGCTAGGGCAGCTCGAGCCCCAGAGAGCATTGGACACTGTAGCAAGGTCAGGAGTGTTGGGACTAGCAGGGCTGGAGAGCCTGGGGACTGACAGAACGTTGTAACTGCTCCTAGTAAGCTTTTTCTTCCTTTGGAAGTGTTTATCTGTGTCGAACTGATCAGCCAGTTCACAGACTACCACTGTGCGCAATAAATTTTTTAGAAGAATGATGAAAAAAAGAAACCTCTGAAAGTGTATTTCAAAATGTATGCTCTTAAATCCTCCCCAAAATGAAAACTGAAATGTTCTTTTCTTTTTTCTTTTTCTCTCTTTTTTTTTTTTTTTTAATCGGCTTTTTGACATCAAAAGACTCTCAGCTAGCCAGGTCTGACCAGTTCTCAGTGAGGAGCAGCACAGGAGGTGAACCCAGAGGAGCAGCAGGATGCTCACAAGGAGTGTGCAAAAGGTCTGAGGGTGATAAAAGTGCAGAGAGGCAGAGGAGCAGGCCCAAAATGATCCTGATGGCACCTGTTGACTGATCTGCAAGAAAGAAACTGGTATTGCAAAGCAGAAAACCCTTCACTTCCCAACAGCATTGACAGGAAGTGAATACCAACAGCATCTGTACTTACATCAATTGGTAGAGCTGATGTGTCATCTGCAGACAACAAGAGGAAATAGCATAAAAGAAGAGACTGTTTGTTGTTGTTGTTTGTTTTTAAAAGAGAGTATGAAGATTCTTGAAAAAATAGTATAAAGAAAACTATGACTGCTCAGAATAAAATCCAGACCATGCACTTATGAGACAAATGCAAAATTCTAAAYCTTTTACCTATTTTTCTGAATTGATTTCTTCTTGTATTGAAAACGATTTGTAAATGTTATTTCTCTTCTTCTGCTGTTTCTCCACTGTCACATCAAACTACTTAGCATTCCTCTGATGTTTTTCTCTTGAAGCATGACTTTTTTATATTGCATCTTTTCATAGCTTTTTCACTCTTTTTCCCCATTTCTCTCTGCAGTCTGACTAGATGCATTAAGGCCCCAAAACTCCAGTTATCTGCTGTTGTTGATTCTTTATTTTTTCCTTTCTTTCTCTCCATTTGTTACTCCTTTTACCCCAAGCTCTTATTCTGTACATTTTTTTTTCCATTCTTGAAAAAAAATTCTTCTAACTCATTATTTCAAGATTTATCCCTTATTTTCTGCTTTTTCCCTTGCTCCATCATTTCTTCAATTCATTTCTGCTACTATTTTTTCTGAGCAGGACTCTGAATTCATTCCATTCTGCTCTCTTCTGTTCCCAAATTCTTCAACTTCTTCCCTTCCCTTTTTCTTCCCTTTTTCTTCCTATTTGCCTTTCAGTGCACAGAAAGATATGCAATGGTAAAAAATATCAATTAAAAAAGTACATTATTATTCGTATAGCTGGTGCTGAAGCATTGAAATATTGTCTAAAGCATTGAAATATTGTCTAAATGTCACAGAGTGTAATCATAAATTTTCCAATACTCTCACCAAGCCTTGAAGAATCAATATCAAAAATGTCAGCTCCATCTTTTCACCCATTAAAGCATATGTGGACTTCATCCTGCACCCAGGATTTTGCAAAGAGATTGTTGAGACTCAATCAGTCCTTTGGCTATATTCCTTGCTACTTCAATCTTTGTAGCCAAGTAGCAGAGCTATAGACTGAGTATATTGGCTACAAATGGACTGAAAACTGATTGGACTTAGAGGAGCAGTGAGCTGCAGTTCAAAGTCCACCTGCGTCAAGCCAGTAGGACTCCCCAGAGCCTTTGGAGTTTTTTCAGCAGTTGAATGGTTAAGCTGGGAACTAGTTTAACTAGTTTAACCATAGCTGGGAACTTCTTTTCAAATGTAGATTCCATTACCTGAGGGCTCTTGAGATACCAAGCTTGAGCTTTGCCAAGACAATTAAATGTTGCCTCAACATTAAGTGTTGCACCCAGCGGGTTTGGGCAAGGGAAAGAAGAGAGCAGAACAGCTTATATCCAGTAGCTTGGCTCTTTCCAAGCATGATATAGGCATATTAAGCTTTACTTACCATAAATCTGACAATTAGTAATGTGGCAGGAAATTCTGCTGCTTATTGCATGGACATGATAAAGTATGCTTTCAAATCTGCTTTTAACCGTGTAGTTTAGACATAACCTGTGAACGTCTGACAAATTATAGTGTACAGATAAAAAGAATACCATGGGCAAACACGCTAGGGAAGCTGTGGACATGGAGAAAAATAGCAAGGCTCTTTTTACACATAGTAAAAATTTGATCTTATTAGATAGTGTATATAGGCTCTTTTTTTTTCTTTTTCTCCCCAGGAACTAAGTTGCTTCTTGACTGAAGGGAAGGGATAAACATGAACCAAAATGTTTTTCTCGCTTTTATAACACGCCCAGTGGTCTGAAAAGTGTTAGCTGCAGCCTGGTAGCTGACCCCTGTAGCTCAGTAAATATAATTTTGCAAAGTCTGTGCTCAGAGGTGGCTTAGATATTTGCAGTGTAGTGAAGCTTTATATGCATGAGTGGGAGACACTGGGTGACGTTCCTGTATTGAGCCACTGTTCTTTAGAAACAGTTTGTTACAATCACTAACTGCATATACACAATGTCATTTTTGTTGCTTACACCTTCCTATATTATTTTGTTAATTGCATCAAAGTTAAGTCTGTGGCAAAGAGTTTTAAATACAAATATTTGTCACTTTATGATTTACATATGAATGTGCATATGAATGTGCATATGTGTAGCCATCTGCTTTGGAGCTTGGTATGTGTACAAAGAACAGTCAGTGACTATGGTATGAGGATTTCTTCCCTCTCCTCTGATTCCTGCAGGCTGTTCTCTCATTCTCACAAGTGGTTCATGTTAAAAGATCACCCAGGTACTTGAAAATCTGGCTTTCTCACTGTTGTCCAAACCACTACTAGGCAAGAGTCCAAGCAGGCAGCAAGACAGGAAATATGCGTAGTGTCTTTGCATAGAGTAGTTTAAAGGGATTTAGGAAAAGATAAGGGGGAGCAAGTCACCTTGTGCAGTCCTACCAATTGTAGAAATCACTGATTCATATACACAGAACAACTTCTCTCTCTTAAAATTTTTTTTTTTTTCTCATCAAAAACACTTCTGTTAATCGAGAACGCTGAGTGCAGAACTGCAGGTCTGAGCATCTGTCTAATCCAGCCAGCATTCTGAATGAACAAGATTTAACATGGTTATGAACAAGAGGCTGAAAGATTTTTTGAAGAGCATTATTTAAAAAAAAAAAAAAAGAAAAAAAGCTATTCTTAAAAAAAAATCAAAACTGTGAGCCTTTCAAAGAAGCTTGAAACATTAAGAGAGGTCAGGGGAAGAGCGATTAAAGTATTTTAGAGAGTCAAGTGTAGTAGAAGCCTCCTCTGTTCTAGTGGGTAGCTATAGCAGCCTATGCGATTCAAGAAAATGATAGAAATCACTCAAAAGAGCATTTGGAAAGATAAAAATAATATTTTTTTTAAAAAAAGATTTTCTTATATCCACATGAAGTAATGAAGAAATTAGGGAAAATCAGCTTTGCTAGACAGTCAGAATGAGAGAACAGTTATTATTTACAGAGAGATTTTGACGTCTAATGAGAACAGAGGAGTTTCTGCAAAGGACAGAGGAGAAATCATCTTCTAAACATCTTTCTTACAGACATTTAAACTTCACCCCTAGTAACTCCTAGTCATATGGTTATGAGAAGGGCTGAGAAAATTCTACTATTAATGATGATAAATAATTTAATATAGCAGAAAAAAAAATCTGAAATAGTTTTGTACATATCTTCTCTGGCACATAAGTCTGTAGCAGCAATCATGAGTTCTGTGCTAGGATCTCTCCTTTCTCCACTGAAGTCCAGCAGAATTCTATATTCTTACTTCCGACAATGTGACAATTCAAAGCATCACAATGCTTTGTATTAAGTCAGTATATGAAGTCAGTATATGAAGATATTGAAGATATGAAGATATACCAAATTAAATCAGCATATGAAGATATAGCAAGTTAAATCAGTATATGAAGATATCAAAACAAAATCAAAATGAGAACAGCTGTCAAAACAGCTAGGTATAAGAGACATATTTTCTCTATTAAAATATGCACTGCAGTTTACACAACCAGGACTGAGGCGAGAAGAGGGAGAGGCGATCTCCAGTCTGTGGTAGATCCTTGTCTGGTGTTTGGATGCCATTAWAGTAATGCGTTGCTTATAACGGAGCTTGAGACAATGAAAGTTTTCAATTAATAATTGTGCTTCACTTTATTCTAAKCATTACTTAAAATGTGGCAGCTCTCAGCACTTACATGTATGCTGTCGTTTGCCATCAGCATGTGTACTTTTGGGTGTGAAATGCTTTGGAGAAAAGAAGGCTAAACTGCATGAGGAAAAGCTGTCTCTCTGTCTATATATTCCTAGCTAAAAAAATACTGTTATGTATATGTATATGTACATAAAGATACATATATGCACACATATGTATATATGCATGAACAGACAGGTAAAAGCATTTCAGAAAAGCCGTTTCAGTTAATTGGAATATGCCAGGTTCAATGAGAATGCTATATAGCTACTATTAATTACTAATTGATGAGATACTTATGTTTCTGCTGAGTCATTATATCAATACACTGAATAGGAGCCATACAATCAGGTCAGTCTAACAAAATAATTTAGATTCTTTTTTTAGATTCCCATGCTAAAAGTATTTGTGCAGTATAACAATGTAAACAATCTCAGAAGGTAACATTAAGTTTTCAAAAATCAACTTTTCTGAGTTTTGGAGCATTTCTGTATACCACCTTGATTTCAGTCAATACAGAATTTTTTTTTAATATGGAATTCATAATAGGACTAATTGTTTACTTTGTAATATCCTGCTAAAGCATTTTTAACATTATCTGTGGTACAGATCTGCAGAGATCTTGAAATATCCAAGTTAGCCATCTTATTTTTGTCTTTTGTCTCAAAAGAAATACAATATGCTAAGTATATCTGGCACAGGAGGTGTATTTTACCGATAACATCCAGGCAAGCACAGTATAAAATAAAACTGCTAATCTTTGGACTTTACTAATAAAAGCGAATATGAGAACAGCTATATGATTGCATTGTATAAAACCAGACAATTGCTGTTTTGAAAATGGATTTATAACATTATATAACAAGATATTTGCAAGACTTTCATAACATTATCAGAGTTAAGTTTAATATTGAAATATATTTAGACTGAGAACGTTTTTCATGTTAGCTAAGGGTCTGCACTGATTGTTATCACTGAGCTTTAAGGTAAATCTACTGTGTGCCTAATACTGTCACGATAGATACTGTTAATTCTCATGAGCTTATAATTAGTTAATATAATCTGGTTAACAGGAAATCAGTAATCATAAAATTATGTCTTGCACATTCTGACAGATGAAGATAAGCCAAATAAAAGGATCTGCTCCATTAAGAAAAGAGGTATTTTTATGATAAGTCATTATCATTTGCCACTCTGATTAAAAACGAGTGTGACTCATCTCATCAGACATGGCTCTGGAGCACTTTTTCCAAAATATACTGTGAGGTTCAAAAGCTAGAGACAGTGCATTGCTTCAGACTGTCACTGGCTTTCAACAGTAAATAAAAATGTGACTGCTTTTTTTACCTTAGTTACATATAATTGTTTAGCAGACTTGAAACTGACAAGTCATTACCCATGAAAATCATGAAGTACATTATTGATACTGATTTTGGGAAGCTTGTTAACATTGGAAAGTGAACCTGGATTAAGGCAGGCTAATAATTATAAGAGCTATTATTAAACAACTTCACCTGCAATCCTTTCTATTCCAGAAATGAGTGTAAGGTTAAACAACACGAAACCACCTTCAGCTATTTCTGAATAATTCCTCCAGTAAACAAAACCCTGTTGGCCCATCATTTACTTTGACAATCAGTTAGAGATAGAAATCCTTCAATAAGAACAAAATGTTCTCTTTAAGACCTAAAAAAATCACAGCCAGCAAACACAACACAGCTTCTAAACATCTTGGTTTTGCTGTCTCTGTCGCGCACCTCCTCCTACCCAGCACGGACAGATGCAGCTTGCACAACGCCGCCTGTTAACAAGCAACCCTGCACATCCATCACACTCGCTGCCTCCAAGGGAGTTGAGGGCCCTGAGGTCTTTGCAAGACCAAATTCAAACTACAGATATCAAATCCAGAGACCTAGAGGAAGGCAATAAAGTGCATGGTAAGTATTTATCACTCCTAATATAGCTCCTGATTTCTGCCATACAAAATGTGCTCTGAAGAAGCACTGAGACAGTGGCTCCCAGATACACTCAGGCAAGTGGCTCACAGCGAGTCCCAGAAAGTCAAAGATTCAGTGTTTTCAGAGGGATATTTTATGATGGTGCTACACAGCAATTTATGAGAAACTCTGGAAGTTGTTGGTAGGAATACTGGCTTATTGCTACCAGAGGAATCAGAGTTGTTTTTGAACCACTGTCCTGCTTCACTGCAATATGTGTTTTATACCGAATGACTCCCATGACACCCCTCAACATAAGATTTACACCAATCTGAACGTTATCCAAATGATTTATTTTCATAAATTACTTGTTAGACAATCCTATTATTTATGTCCTGGGAGACTATTTTAAGGAACCTTATAAATTTCTGCTTGCATTCTTTGATGCTGCTGATGTGTATTTACCCTTTTTGACACATATATTAGAGTAGGATATCCCCATGTCTCAAATATAGATACCAAAATGTCTACTCTTTTAAATGACCAACAATTTTCACCTTCTCAAACTGAGATACAAAAACAAGTACAAGGAGAGGGGAATAAATATTGCCACAGGAATTACTCCCCTCACACAAAAAAAAAAAAAAAAAAAAAAAAAAAAAGAAAAAAAAAGCAGCCATGGAAATACTTGGTATGCAGTAAGAATTTACTGCCCAATTTCCATTTAATTCAAGAGTCTATGTAAACAGTTCCATCCCATGGATTAGCATGGAGGACACAAAACTAGAAGAGGAAGAGCAGCAGCAGTGCAGATTAGAGATCGCCTTTCAATTCAGAAGAAAATTACAGTAATTGTAAATTCATGTTTAGCTTTATAGACAAGCACAGTCAAAAATACTGCACTTGAAGTAGGATATTCAGAATCTGCAGCCTCCATGGCACAAGAAACCCCCAAGGATAATTCTTGTCCAAAGAAAATCTTTGACCACTAGCCTTGTTTGGCTTAAGACAGAAACAGAGCTAAGACATTGTCTTATTCATACCAGAGGAACTGAGGTCAATGAAAGAATTGGAAGTAATTATGATAGGCAGAACTTTAAAATAGGACCATGGGAATGCCATAGAAACCTGAACCCAACTCAGCATCTGTTTTCTTGACTGACATCGGATTGATCAAGTTTTAAACACAAAAATTCAGATTTAAAAAGTATCTTCCACTAAAGCAAACTGCTTTCATTTTTTTTTATTTGAAGAGAAAGAAAGACTAATGACAACCTGGGTTTTCTTCGCTGAATTTAAACATAGCCCTGTGATAATTTGCAAAGAGAACCATTATCATCAATAATGATATGATTTGCAATAATGTAATGATTTGCAAAGAGAATCATTATCATGCCAGTGCATGAGGAAATACCAGAAAATGCAACCCAGCAAAAAATAAAACCTGAAACTCGCTAGCTCAGTAACCAGACCAAGAAACTCAATAGCAAACAAGCAGCATCAGTGGTTAAAATGCACCGAAGTATCAAATATCAAATTGGTTTAATAATCAGAGGTATCATAAGCAACACAGATAAGATTTTTTAAAGAATATATGACTTTAATTGACTTTGTCCCTTTAATGATAAATTTACAATGAAAATGATATGTCCACCATAATTTTGAAATACAACATAGCTACCACTCATTTGCTGCAAATACCTTTGCATTATATTTGTTTGTGGCAGAGGAATAAATCTGACAAAAATAAATTCTTATACACATCCACTCTTGTGGGCTTAACAGCAAAATAAGATATTTCAAATTAAATACAGTAAATTAAGATGAAATAAAATCAAATCATATAAAAGTCCTTCCTGCATCTCAAGCAAGAATTTCCTCAGCATACTATTACACAAATTTTCATACATCGGGGAAAAGATCTGTTGATCACGAATGAGGCAACACGATGCATTGGACATTGGCCTGGTATTTTACCTCTTATTGATTTGGGACCAGTAACTTCTCCTTTCTTCCGGTGCTCCCGTGGGATCCACCCCCGAACGCTGAAGCCGTCCATTTTAAGAAGAGCACACAGAGCACCCATGCAACTTCTGGTGCATTTGCCAGTTCTCTGAGGCCCCTCTCCCCAGTGCTGTCCAAGACACTAGCAGCAACTCTTCAGATACTTGCTGTGAACAGGCTGAGTGGAGGTTCCTTTAATTCAGTTTGAGGAGAAGGAGTTGCTCTGCCATCTCTCTGTGCTCCCAAAATGTGTACTCAAGCATTAGTGAACAAATATACCAAATAAATATCAGATAAGAGCACTCAAAATACACTTGGCAATGCAAAGAAAGGATATATTTTAGGGTACGGTCAGATAAGATATTGCAGCTTCCACTGTTGCTTCTAGAAATGTCAGGACAATTCAGAAATGTCAGTTCCTTTCCTGATTTCCAGATTGTAATTGAAGGATCATGTAGCTCTCTCGCTCTTTCTCTCTCTTTCTCTAAATAGGTCTATAAAGATCAGCTGGAAAGTGCAGACAGAATTGTTCACTGATTAGCTTTACTTAGAGCTACAGGCTATATATGTGCTCTGTTTTGTCTTATTGATCAATCTAGCTTACACTTTTAGCACATACAAACAGAAACTGGAGGAAAAAAAAAAAAGGAGAAAAATGCGATGAAAAACACGAACAACACAAAACAAATAAGGTTCCAATCGTGCAAATTTTGCTTCACTGGATAAAGCACTTCTTGACACAGTAATGTCCATAATCCCCCTCCCCCAGAAAAATACAGGACTGAGACTGAAGCCATTCTTTTTTTTTTCTTTTTTTTTTCCTTTTTTTCTTTAAGGCTATACAACACAAAGAAAGAAAGCATGGAAAGAACACCTCATTGGGCTGAACACTTCATTCTTCGGGCTCGGGAGTGAGCCTTTGATAAAGAGATGGTGTGGTCCGAATTACTTGTCTCATTGGGACAACAAGAAGAGAAAGAAAAGAGGGAAAAAACGAAAGAGAGAGAAAAAATAAAAAGAAGAAAGTCAATGATCCCAACAATAAATCCGAAATTGACTTTACAATCACAGGTACAAATTGCTCAGGTCGATAATTTCATTTCTCCTAAAGATCACTGTCGTCTAAATCTAATTAGAGGCGCAGGTTTCCCAAGGAATTGTCAATAGTCAAAGTAAATGTTGGAGTTTAGAAGGTTATCATTCTTCTACTGTGACAGTCTGACAGGGCGACTGGAAATATTGTCATATGCTGTCAAGTTCAGGGTGTCATTAACGATTGAATCCTTGTTCCAGCTCATGGATTTGTCTCCTATCCAGCCTTCTTTTATAGTGGAAAGACTAAGAAGCCAGAAAAGGTTGAATATTTCCACCCTCCCATGAGGTTACCCCTTTCCAGCTTGAGATGCACTTTGTCTTCTCTTTCCATGTGGAGCAAGACCCCGTTGCTGGCTGCTTCTCTGGTGACATCCTGATCCCCTGCAAAAGCTGAAATCACTGGATAGCCGTTTTGCATTAAACTTACCTAAAAAGTGCAAAGAGAGAGAATCTGAGTTTTCTCAATGCTCTCAGTGACTTATTTGCCCTGTGCACCTCATAAAGATTTTGCACAGGTTAAAAACAGAATTTAATTAAAATAAGGAAATGCGTGAATGAAACTAATGCATGAATAAAGTCCCCTTGAATTAAAACAACCCCCAGCCTCATTCTACAGTTCCCAGGTTTGTAAATGTCCCCAGCATCTAAATATGACCATATGTAAATGGAAAGAAAGCACTTTCTTTAGCTTGCAACCCACCTGGATGGTTTGTCTGTTATAGACCTTGACCACGTGGAAACTGAAACTATATATCCCTTTTCTTGGTGCTACAAATATACTGGAAGCAAGATCAAAATGGTTGCCAATATTAACTAATACCTGAAAAGCAAAAATAAATAAATAAATAAATAAATAAATAAATAAATAAATAAATAAATAAGGAGAAAAAGAGAGAAGTCAGACCCCGCCTTATACAAGTGAAAATCCGACATGAGCTCTGTGACTGATAATAAGGCCAATTGAGACAGCATTTGCAGCACAATTAAAAGTGCACTGTAGGGGAATGGTGTCAAGTTGAGAGGCATTTAAAAAGCACTGTAGATCACAGATCATAAAATGATTTAGTTATGCAAGGGTGAGCTCCAACCCTGTTGGATGAAGTGCAGATGTTCGTATTCCACTGTCAATGAAGCAAGTGTGGCAGGTGGAGGGCTGGAGGGGGCAAGCAAAGGGGGGAAAAAAAAAAAAAAAGGCAAAGGAATAAAAAAAATCTTCAATTTATGATGCAAATATATGTTTTCTAGATTGCACTGCTGAAACCAGATCTTTAATAGGATATGCAACTRAAAACGAGTTCAGTGGCATATACAACTAAAGCCGGGCTGTGAAATCTTTCCACAAAGCCAGAGCGGACGCGCAGCACCCGTTGCACCAGAGCCTCCTGCTGCTCCGTCTGTCCYTGCGAGGGACTGTGCTGGCACTCCCGCGGGGTCCCACTCCTCTTCCTCAGTCTCAAAAGGCCATAAATTACAGGGACCTCTTGGGCAAGCGGGGTGGGGGCACGCACCGACCCCCCCATCAGCGGTGCCACAGCTGCYCGAAAGCGTCAGCCGGATCCCGCACCCGCCGACCACGCGTTCCCTCTCCCGGCTCTCGGGACGGGCAACGCGCTTTTAGCCCCCAGTCACGGCGAGGTAACGAAAAACACCGCGGGGAGGGTCCGCCTGACATCGGCGGGGTCCGCCAGCCAGCGCGGGCGCTGCTTGAGCCCCGGCGGCGCCGCTCCCGCCCGGGAGCGCGGCTCGCACCGTTTCCCACGCGGCTTTCCGCGCTCCAGCCTCTGCTTCGGCCGTCTGACTGAAGGAAAGTACAGGGCAAGCCTCTCTCCAAGAAAGGGAAGAAAAGAAAGGAAAAAAAGCCCCGAGAGYCCTTCCTTTAAAATATCCAAATCCTACTGTTCACAAGAAAAGAGGAAAAATAATCCGTTATGGAGGGGGATGCCTCCAAGCCCCCTAGAACAGAGCATTGTGGGGTAAAGTACATAAAATACGCGACACGTTCTTTCTGTTTGTTTGTTTTCCCYTACTTTATGATCTGACTTTACGGGGTCTTGTACACGAAGAATAACTGTACAAACTCATTAGAAGGGGACAGGCAGGCAGAGCAAGAGCAAGCAGACTGACCCATGAACGGATGAAAGAGTTTGGCTTACTCTGCGGGATTCCCCAGGATTCAGAGGCAGTAGAACGAAGTATTTTTCATCACAAAAAATAAAATTAAATAAAAACAAATAATAATAATAACAAATATAGGCAACAGGGCAGGGCAGGGGCTCGGGGAGGCAGGTGAGGCGTCGGGGAAGCCCTGGGCAGGGAAGGGGCAACACGACGAGGCAGGGCGGGCTCAGGTTGCCCGCGGCTCTGGCCAGGCTGAGCTGTGCAGAGCAAACTCGGTCCTAATCCACCTCAGACTGGTTTGATAACGGGAAACACCCTCTTCGTCCTCACGCCTCCTTTCCCCAGAGAGCTGCTGTAACGCTGCCAAACGCGCTCGGCGCGGGCAGCTCCAGCGACTGCTGAGCCGTAAATCCCCGTTCTTCGCTCGCCATGAATATTCCCATTTCCCACGGGGAAGGGAGCGGGGGGGGGGGCGCTTCACCGCCCCGCAGCACCCTGTACCACTCTGGCCTCCTGTGTCCCCGCCGCCATCCCAGAAAAAGCCTGCAGCCAACTACAGCAACTTCCCAAACTCCTGCTGGGGAGTTGAGCTACCAAACTATCATAGAACAGGTGACTCGCTAAGGAAACAAGGAGAGGAAGAAGTGAGGAAAGGAAAAATAAAGGGGYATCGGGAAGGAATCAAGCAAGAAAGCAAGGAAGCAAATAAGCAGAAAGAAGGGAAAGGAAGAAATGAGGCAGGCGAGGAAAACACGGACGTAGAGAGCGCGATGCCGCGGCGCGGTGTCCGTGGCCGAGTAGGGGGTCAGTGAAGGCAAAGACGGCTGACCTGGTCGAAGTAGATGGTCATGGTGCGGTTGCTCATCTCGGAGGGCTCGTGGTTGGTGCTGCGCGTGGCCGAGAAGGCCACCTTGGCGCTGCCCGAGCGCACCGAGATGCCGAGCGAGGAGGTGATGGCGCCGTCGGCCGAGGGGCTCGAGTCGCACACCACGAGGCACTTGCCCTCCAGCACGATGGGCTCCGTGTCGTTCTGCGCCCGCACCGGGCAGCCGGCGGGCAGCAGCAGCAGCAGCAGCGGCAGCGCCGCCGCCAGGCAGCAGCAGCAGCCGCCCGACGGCTCCGCCGGCGCCGCGTGGCGCCGCCGCCCCATGCCCGGCCCGGCGCCGCCGCCCGGGCTCCCCGCCGCCACCGAGGGCGGTAGCTACCCCGGCTACCCCGGGCGGGCGCGGGGACGCGGAGGGGGCTGCGCGCCTGCTCCCGCGGCGGCGCCCCGCGGCCAGCGCTCTGCGCCGCGGCGCCCGCGCCTTCCTCCTCCCCGGCCGCCGCCGCCTCCTCCTGAATGCTCTTCCTCCTCCTCCTCCTCCTCGCCCTCAGAGGGCGGGCGGCGCGCAGCCTGCCGAGGGGAAAGGCAGCGGTGAAGCAGCGCGCTGCAGGCTCTGCCCCTTACACCCCCCCAACTTCCCTCCTCCCTCTCCGCTCCCCCGCCCCGGCACAACAGATTTAGGAGACACCTCGACGCCTCCTTTGCCCGTGCCCGGCGGCGGGGAGCCCCGCAGCGCGGCCGTGCCTTGGGGCGCGAGGCCGGCAGGTCGCCCCGAGGAGATCCCGGGAGGGCGCCGGGTGGTCCCCTCGCGCCCCACCGCCGCGGTCCCGGAGCGCGGAGGACTCCCCGCTTCCCCACCTGTACCCCGGACTGTAAAGCGCCGCGGAGGAAGGTTTGCTAAAGYGCCGCTAAACGCTCCCCGGCGGAGCGGCTCCCGCAGCTCCGGCCCGCGAGGAGCAGCGGAGCCCCCCGCCGTCCCCCGCCCGCGCCTGCGGCTGCCTCCGCTCACRCCAACTTTCCTCCGCGCATCTGGCCGGGGGAGCTCCGCTCCTCCGTCTCCGAAAATTCTCGGGAAGGCAGCGGGAGGCTCGGGCACCCYCGGCTCCCCCCGCAGCATGCGAAGCCTCACCCGGCTTCTCCCCTGCAAGTTGTTGCTCAGTTTTCCGCGCTCACCAGCACACACGGAGAGTGAGCTCGATAGCGAAAGATCTCCCTCACCGCCCCCTGGGGCACCTGTACCGCCCCTGCCCTCAATCCCGCATCTTATTATGCCTAGTTTATCATTTAAAATGATATTTTGCAAAGGGAAAAAGCCTCTAGGGAAGAGAACATGGGAATGGCATTTTTTTTTTTACCTGGCAAGTCCATGACGGGAGAGGAAGGCTGCCTAGGTTGCTGGTCTGCGAACTTGTATTGCTTAGAGAAAATGAGCCGAGATTGCGCTGGCAGAAAGAAAAGGAAATAGGAGTCTCCTTTTTCTCTCCCGCCCATTGCCAATAATCCCCCCCCCAACCACCACCACCCCATTTCCTCCCTCCTCCCCTCTTTCACAGACACACACCCGGCAGGGATTCACACTCCCGGGGCGCAGCCTCTAGCATCCTCCTCGGCCCCTCCCGGCCCCGCACCGCCAACCTCGCATCCTGCCCCCTGGCACGGCTCTGCACCTACCCCTGGTCTCGCAGCCCGTCTGGCAGCCGAGCTGCTCCCGAAACGGCTTCCCCGGGGCGCCCGCGGTCACTATTCCTGATAAAAAA
>NW_020455466.1:5175923-5188914 GCF_003342845.1 Nothoprocta perdicaria | reverse complement strand
TTTTTTTTTTTTTTTTTTTTTCTTCCAAACCTCTTGCTGTGTGTGGCTGCTGTTAGCAGGACAAGGGGGGAGCTCCAGCCGCGAAGTTTCTGCCACTGCCTCTGAAGCAAGGCGCTTCAGCGCATTTCTTGCCTCTGTGAATCGTTTTTCTGGCTGCATGTGATGTTTTCCTCGAGGTGCCAACACTCAGCAGCTTAAAGTAATAYGTCAGAAAAGCTGCACGTAAATCTAAATGGTAACTCGACTGCTTTGAATGTTTCAGAGATGGAGCATTAAAAAAAGGCAGGCTTATCTCTGTAGTAAAATCACCATCTCGACTGTGAATGAGCACTCCCCTGTTTCTTTAACCACCACCGAGGAACTCCTGCGGGTGTCTGCCTGATGATTTGCATTGAGAAATTAATCATGCCCTGAAATCGCAGCTAAGCAGTGTGCAGGGAATTCCTCACCTATAGCTCCTTATTTTAAATAAGAATTTTTCACTAAGCCTGGGACGCTTGCATTTGATAGTCTTTCTCCTGAGTTCAAGCACAGAGAGATGGGAGTAGAAAGCTGAAAAGCTTTGTGCATTAGCAAGTATCATAAATCAAAGCAGGAACCAGTTTGTGGCTGTAAGGGAGTGCCTGTACTGTAAGGTAAAGGAAAGAACCACAGAAATTCCTTCAGATGACATCAACATTCAGTCTTGCTTGGGTCTGGCGCACTGAGGATCTGCTATTATGTCTACTTAGATCAGGCCAGTCACTGATTACGATTCTGTTGAATAAACAAGGGATGGGAACAGAGCTAAAAGATTTGTTCCATTTTTTTTTTTTTTTTTTTTATGACTTACAACATTGAGTCCAGTGGCGAGGGAATGATGAGAAAGATTAGTGTAAACACAACAGGCAACTGAAAAGCCCTTAAATCTAATTTGCACAAAATCAGATGCAATCTGGGCAATATAAGGAATGAATCCTCTACTTGCTGAATTCTTTCTCTTTTATATAGTTAGCTGTCAATATAAAGCAATAAAGCAAATAAAGAAAGGAGAGAATAACAGAACATTTATTTCTAACCAGTACCTGATTATATGACCTTTAGAGTTTTTATTATAAAACAGTTCCAAATATTACATCTAATTAAATAATCCCCTAATAGGTACAAGATTGCAGCCTTCATGGACATATGTAGCTAACAATTAATTCTCTTTCTTTTGTGAGTGTGATTACAAAATTTGAAATTATTAGCATAGAGAAATTAGAGTTTCCTGTACTCAGTGACTTCAGAGAGTGTAATTTTTATGGAAGATAAAAAAATAAGCTGTTTAGAGGACTCGTTCGTAATCTCAAAAGGTTTTTAGCTGGTAAGGTGAGTGTTATAGAGCTCATACCATTTTTGATCACTCGTTCAAGGCTGCTAAGAGCAGACTGTTCTACAAAGGACATGTGGAACTTTACAGCATGGGAGTTGTATGAGAAATGAAACTGGTCCTTTCTTTGGAACCTTCCTAAAGTAGCACTCACCTTGAACTCATTCAAGGCAACAGCTTCAAGGGGAAAAGCTTTTCTGTCTCATCTACTAAATCAAGTCATCAACAGAAAAATATTTTGAGGAGTGTGTTTCCCCCAAGTGTATTTCCCATGCATTATTTACATTAGCTCTTAATAAAACAGAACACGTATTTCCCAAAGAAAATATATAAATATCCTTTCCTGAAATTATTTCACAGATATTTTTGTTTATTATCTGGATGTTACATTCACGAGTAGGTACATAGACTGCAGGAAAGAGGAAATGTTCATCCCAGCTGAAACTTACTTTGATGTTCCCCTAATAGTAGGAAAGGTCTGTGGCAAGGACTCAGAAGCACAGACATCATGGACACCTTTTAAGGGCAGTTTTATTGTACATCATGAACAAAAGTAATGTTAATAAATTTGATATAATAATAGCCAGACAGACAGGCAATAAATGCTCTTTACAAGCATATCTTTGCAACTGAACCTATTAGTAGAGGAAGCATAATGCCTACTCCTTTTAATGCCTTGTTCTGTTTAAATCAGCTTTGGCAAAGAGTATAGAACTCTGATGATAATATGTATATATAATTTTAAAATATGCAAAACACACAAAAGGTACAAATAAATTAGAGGACATTCATAGAACCACTTTAAATGCCTGTCTAGCTCATGAGTCATAGTGCTTCACACATCAGTCAGAGCAGTTATGCTATATTTTCTTCTGAAAAGGAAGGCTCATCATTTGCATTTCTGAGATGCCAATTCTGAAGTGTAGAGACTCCCATCACAAGAAGGCCAGGATTATGAATGGAAGTTTTTTTGTGACTGTCTTCATTTGGCAAATTCTGTCTGGTATAATTTCAGAAGTGTTTACATAAGGTCTTACACATTAAATGAGATATGTGTATTTCCTCAAGAATATGTTACTTGTTCTTATAAGACTATCAGAACAAATCCAAGTCAGTAGTGTGCTCTGGAACAGAAAAGTTTCCCTTCTTCCATCAAATAAATTAATCATTTATTAAATAATTAATGAAAGATGCCATGCCAAACAAAAATAAAACATTGGAATAAAATGACAATGATATTTTATTATAAGCATATAACTCATCATAGAGGTCTGATTTAATATCATCTAATATAAAACYGAAACTCAGAATTTCATTATTATCTTAACTTTCATGGTTGTTTGGAATATCCAGTTCCTCTACATTTCCTTCAGATGTGTGAATTTAGTGAAACATAGTCAAATGCTTGCCTCCGATAATTCTTCTTAGTGGCAATACTTTTATTAAAAAATTGTTGGATACTCTCCTGTATATCCCATGGAGATACAACAGACATAAATTACTGCATCCATCAGTGCTGGTCCTGGATCTCTCATGTGGATTTATTTATTGATATAAATGCATTTTCATAAAAGATGTTTTAAATGCCACTGCTTTATATCCAGCGATACTCAATAAATAGCCTCTRCAAGGAACTGGCTAGCACCCAGCAACATCCCACCATGCTCTGTGTAATCCCTCTCATTTTCACGGCATAAGAGCTCCAAGAGGAAAGGGGAGTAGTAATTTTTAAGATAAAAGTGCTTTTTTTTATCGCCTAATACTAGTTTCACATTCTGTTTCTATGGCCAGACTTAGGAGCCAAAAAAGGTTTTTCAAGTCATTGAGACTGGCTTGGAAGAAACGAGAGCCACAGATGTTGTATTATTATGAAGACTTATGTAAAGAATTTTTTTGGTTTGTTTTATTTTGTTTTGTTTTCTAGATATATGTTAATCAGAAATGTTCACAGCCTGTGCATATGATTCCCTCTGGTAGGGCCTGGGTCCCCTCTAGAGGTCTAAGCAGTGATGCATCCTGAGAACAAGCTGATCCACCGTGATCCATCTTCYCGCTATTATCTCAGTCCCTTCTTCACAGGGTGACAGCTTTTAACAGGCTATCTACAGATAGCAATCCCGAACGTCTTTCAAAGAGTGAGCACTTGTTAAAGTAGCAGGAAGGAAATCCTGGAAGAACACTTACCACAGCACCAACTAGCAATGGGGCTTGGACACTACAATTCTTTTTTCTTTTATATATAGCACTCACAATAGCTGACATTCAGTACAGATTAGGGGTTGACCTGCTRGAAAGCACCTCCACGGAGAGGGACCTGGGAGTCCTGGTTGACACTAAGAACCATGAGTCAGCAGTGTGCCCTCGTGGCCAASAAGGCCAATGGGATCCTGGCCTGCATCAGGAGGAGTGTTGCCAGCAGGTCAAGGGAGGTGATTCTGCCCCTCTCCTCAGCTCTGGTGAGGCCGCACCTGGAGTACTGTGTKCAGTTCTGGGCACCCCAGTATAGGAGGGACGTGGAGCTTCTGGAGAGGGTCCAGAGAAGGGCAACCAGGATGATTAAGGGAATGGAACATCTCTCGTATGAAGAGAGGCTGAGTGAGCTGGGCCTGTTTTCTCTGGAGAAGAGACGGCTCAGAGGGGATATGATTAATATGTATAAGTTCAGGAAGGGAGAATGCAGGGAGGAAGGGGACAGGCTGTTCTCACTGGTGGCCAGCGATAGGACGAGGGGTAATGGCCACAAGCTGAAACACAAGAAGTTCCGTCTCCAGGTGAGGAGCAACTTCTTTACTGTTAGGGTGACAGAGGAACAGGCTGCCCAGGGAGGTTGTGGAGTCTCCTACTCTGGAGGTCTTCAAAACCCGCCTGGATGCCACCCTGTGCCACATGCTGTAGGTGTRMCWGCTTGAGCAGGAAGGTTGGACTAGATGATCTGTAGAGGTCCCTTCCAACCTTAAATATTCTGTGAATCTGTGAATCTGTGACATGCCCAAGTTTTGTGTTTGTACCTTCCTTCAGTACCAATCTGACACCTGATGTTTTATTAAAAGAAAATATACATTTTCCTAAACTATACCGCTTCACTAATAGATTTAAATTTTTCATTTATTCTCTTTCTTCTGCAAAAATGTAGGTATGCACCTAATATCCACCTTCTGAGTCTCCCAACTCAACTGAGAAACTAAGATTTTAATGAAGTTTCTAATCAGAATATTGTTAGTTATAAACATAACACATCTGCAAATTCTCTCATGATCATAGCCAACATATATAAATTCTTTTAAGTTTATATATAAAGTACTATAGATATTATATTTACTGTTTTAAATTCAATATCTTTAGAGAGATACTTATCTATAGATACTGTTTCTGTATGTTACTGTAAATATCTTATACACTATAGGTCTATATTAGGTATATATGGATACYACATGATATTTTCTTGTGAAAAGCCATGAGGACTTTTTTTTTTTGCCTTTTTTACTTGCTGCGGGTGACGTTTTGGTATACGATGTTGAGTTTTAACCAATATATGGACTATTTACTTTCTGACAAGAAAATCTTAAGAATGGAATTTGAAATATAGCGGAGAGATGCCTCAGTCTTCAAGCACATTATTTACCTTGCGAAGTTCATTCATCTAGTTTTCAAAGTGAATCTTCCAGTTTGAATTGAAAAACAAAGTTATACCAAATTGCCTGTTTTTACTGATGCACGATAGTTTGTATTAACATTGAAGATTCTGACATTTCTCAAATCACTTACAGAAATAAAAATATGTAGCATAGATAGAAGATCACATTATTAATACATACATTTATTTAGTTCTAGGTTTAGCATTTCAGAATAAAAAATCACGTTTGAAAAGAAATACTATAGAAGACTATAGAAGTGTCTCTTTAATGACATACTCTGTAAGAAATATATAATTCTTTTGTTAATTTTTTTTGTCTCTGTTTTTTTTTTTTTCTTTTGTCCCTTCAGTTTTGGATTCTGCTTGAAAGAGGYACACAGTTGAGAAAGCAACTGCTCTTTAAACCAGGCTTCTATAAGCTGCCACAAGTTATGCACTCAAAAAATAGTACAGAAAACTAGGTGCTTTGGAAACTTGTCCCAGTAACCATTCTCCTAGGCAGCAAAAATAGCTAGTTTCAGTCTTTTTTTTCTTTTTTCTTGTCTTTTTTTTTTTCTCCTGAAATAAATAAATATGTGACTCAACAAAGAGATTATTCAGAGCTTTAGAGAATTAAGACATGTATTTTTCTGTAGCTGATGATGACTCAGTCATTTTGTACATGTCTTCTTTTTTTTTTTTTTTTTTTACTTTTTACTGAAATAGATCTTGCCATTTTCATGCATAATTAAACTGTCATGGTTGGATGCAGGGATACAGTTGACTGTGTTATGGCACTGTAATACCTAGCAGGTTACTGCAAGGGTAATATCCCATGAACAGTAATATCCCAAGCCATTTCCGTGAGATTTACTCTTGGCCTGTTTTTAAGATCCTGATTCTACAATTCTGCCATTTATTCAACCCAGGGAAGRCTGAAACTCCTAATCCAAAGAACACTTCTCATCTGATCCCACCTAATAAGAATGGTACTTCACGCATTCAATGAGTTCTCAAGAAAATCACAGTAGCCTTGCTGTTGAAACYCTTCTTGMGGATGCAGAAGATTTACAAGTCATRTCCTTGACAAAAATAAGGCACACCTCACTGCAGTAGGTTTCAGGGACACTGCCCTGTGACAGAACTTCAGCTTTGGCACATCTGCAAAGRCTTCTGCTCTTGCCTCATTAGAGATAGTTCTGAATAGCAACATGTGTCTCCTTTCAAAGCATAAGGCAACATGTAGTCAGTTCAGATCCAGCTGTTGCTCACCAGTAAAATATTATGTTAAAGGGTTTTTGCTGTTATGACTGAGATGTTCGCACAACCACAGCAACAGATACAATGGCAAATCTCTACTACTTTTATACAATTCTGTTAGGAGATAAGACCTACCCTGTTCATSTTATTGTGTGCTAAATTGAATATCCCCCAAAACACTTGTGTCACTTATTCTTTGGGTCTTCATCAAGGCAGACAGAAAAGGAGAGTAAACATCACCTCTCAAACACTCACACAATCCATTGTGAATAAAAGATCATTTTGGCTGGTATTCCTACATGTCTAGGAATACCAGTATTTTTTTGTCCTTAGAGTCAAGGAATGAAAGCCAGGTCCAGTAAGAGTCTGAGACCTTCAGAAGAAGAAAGAAAGAAAACTACTGATGAGAATCTCACATATTGCATGAAAGTCTGTGATATGGCCAAGAGGTGGAAAACCAAGCTTAGGATCCTTGGGATTATTTATCACCATGTCTGGAATAGTTACAGACTTTACTCTCAACAGATTCTCTGGACAGTTACAACTGAATCTTTGGCATATATTACTGTTTAATCATTCCTTATGTAATATTGTCAAAGGTGAGAAACATTTTTGTTGTTGTTTTTTGTAAAATAACCTGTTAAACCATTTTGAAGGGTCTTTCTTTTTGCAGTACTTATTTCCTTGATCATRTTCCTTGATTTAAACAGAAATCTCAGAGTAGTGGTCCCAGGCAATGACCCAATCAGCCCSTGTCTCAAATACTGAACATCTGACACATTGCAGAAGATGAGAGTGTACARAAGAATTTGTGGCAGCTGAAGATGCAGACAGAAAGAGGTGATACAGAAACAATCATCTCCGTCACCTCATACGTTTTCTTTTGGGGAATTGTTGAAACACTCRGTATAAGAAAATGACTGCAAAATTTTAGTCATTTACATACCACGCAGATTTAGCATTTTCAATTCTAATATCGAGGCCTTGGCAGATTATTTCACATTTCAAGTTTTTTTCAGTGCATTAGGCACTAAATTCAACAACCTTAAATTAAAGAAAAAATGAACTGAGACTCTGATACATTTTTGCTGAATGTAGGAATGTGCTTTTTATCAAATACATGTTGTTAAAATAAATAAATTGCATAAATATTTTCTGAAATTAATAACCACTATAAACACATAAGTGTACTAGGTAAATTAAGGTATAGCTAGCCTAAACTCAAGGCATCAATACTACAGCGATTTAGCCTGGGTTTCACCCGCGGCATCTGAACAGGCTCACTGAGCTTTGCAAGGCTGCTAATATACATAAGCATTTACTGGCCTGGAGCTATAGCAAGAAGAAAAAAAAGTACTGAAAGCATTTGGTAGTATTCCTTTTCATGACTTTGCATTTGTGACACTGTTGAATCAGTATCATTATTACTTTATTATGCTCTGTCAGGGCGATGACAAAAAGGATTTCAGCGCAGCTCTGTAGAGACTGTTGTGCCGCAGACATCTCTTTCAGATGTCAGTTCTGCTCTGTAACAGCRCAGAAACTGATTATGGAGATAGGTTTTGCTGGCATCTCTGCAAATGTCACTTCTCAAGACCAAGMAAAATTCTTTGATATCTTTTACAGTTCTGCTTAAATGTTCCATGTGCCAAAGCCCAATGCATTTAAGCTACTTATACTCTTGTATCTATGTGCAGCTTTCCACCAAAATGAAACAAAATGAAACAGCTGTGTCTGGTTAGTGGCAAGGAAGGAGAGGATGTGATGAAGAGCACCGCAACATGACCATGCTCGAGGTTATGCACTTTCAAGCTGCAGGCGCAAGTTATGCCTATCAAGATAGCAACACTGACCAAATCACCCAGCACAGATGTACTTCCTTTCCAGTGTCTCATAGCATGTGTGCTAAACATCCCCTTACTTCCCAAAATTACTATGCACACCTGCCTCAGAGATACTGTCAATCACAGATTCTCTCTCAAAAAAAAAAAAAAAAGAGAAAAAAGAATCAGGTATGATTATAGTGATCATATGTGTTGAAGAGCAGAGATTATCAATAAAATTTATTCAAGGCAGTGTCTCTAAGCAGGATTCATGTGTGCACATGTGGCATAGATAAAACTTTTTTTTTTTTTTTTTTTTTTTTTCCCCCTCACGGTGTCTTTCCTTTTCTAGGTCCTTAATAACTCAGATGACAATTTACCATTTACAGTGTATAGCAGGTTAATCTACATCATGGTATGGATGTAATTAATATGCAATTGATGGCTACATCATCATTGTACTTTCAGATATAGTTTAAGCCCAGGCTTGTGTTAAAATCTGCCTTCCATCCATCCTGCCCAGTTGCTGATATTTCCACCAGCTGGACTATGCCAGCCTTTGGGTGACAGTGCTGCCAAACTGGTGAGTCACAGCCAGGAGAGGGGTCTTTTACCTTTTCAGATCAGTGTCAGGAAAGCAAGAACTCAACAAATTCTACTCAAAAACACATGCATAGTAATTAATTCCTATGACCCAAAACTGTCCAGAAGCAGACTGCAAAGCCAGAAAAATTTAAACTAATGGTTCTCTGTCAATTTTTTAAAATAAATTGTCCTTGATCTTTCAGAAATTACAAACTCTCTGTAAACAGAGAGTTTAATGTTTGCCTATGTAGACAGTATGATCATTCCTTTCTTCTTATTACCGACTTTTAAGTATAGTTTAACTTACCTGAATGCAACAAGTAAAAGCTACAAATAACAAGTAAACATTGTCAGAAATGTTTGGTCTTAAAAATCATAGAATCATAGAATTATTAAGGTTGGAAGAGACCTYTGGAATCATATAGTTCAGCCCCCCAGCACATGCAGGGTCACCTGGAGCATATTACATATTCTTTCCCTACTGTTTTTGTTATATTCAATTGTGATCTAGAAATAATATGAAAAACCAGCCAAATCATTATTGATTTGCAAATGTGGAAATGCTTGGTCCATTGCTCTAAAATACGTTATGTCCATCTGAAAAAAAATTGCTCGCAGTCTTATYTCCTCTCAATAATTTCATTGTGACCATTTGCATCATCTTCCTTTTACCAATTCTTCTCAACTATGATTGGTAAGTTGTCTCAAAAAGCCTTCACTGTGTTTCACCAGTATCTCAATTTCTCAAAGAGGGGAGAAAAAAGTAAATTATACTCCTACGTTATCATTTTATAAAAATAAGCAGGGAAATGCACAACTGAATTCCAATTCACCTTGAAGCCTAAACAAGGACTTTCTTGACCTGTGGTGACACCCACACCTTTTAATCAATATTTTCTCAGCAACGAATAAAAAATCAAAACTTGTTAACTGCAGTCCCAGTGTGTGAGAAGGAAGAGGATTTGGATGACACAACAAGAGTGAACTTGCATCAAAAAGCATGTAAAGGTGTAAAGAACGTATTCTAAGCTCAATCACATGTTGAACACCAGAAAAGTAGGTAAGTCTCATTGGACTGAAAATAAGCTAAAACACCAACATAACTGCTGCTGACTCAAATCCTCTCCTACGGACTTTGGAGTTAAGGCTCTTTGGGCTATATGAATGTTGCATCCATCCTACAGCTGGCACATTTATGCTCTTAAACCATGAAGAAGGATTCTGAATTGTCTTTCTCTGCAGTTGATCACTTGTGGAATGCATCTCTCTTCCACAGTGCATCACRTACATACACACATGCATGCGCACAMACACACACACACTGTTCTTTTCAGGGCAGCCTCCTACAAACGTGTCCAGACTGCTGGGGAAAAATGCATTGCTGGAGTTACTCTTTGCAGGAACAGAAATGTTTGGAGCATCACTGGGAAATCACTTCTGTAGTTTGTGAAAAAATTCTAGGAGTGCAAAAAGTTTCAAAACTAACACTTCTTTTAATAATAAAAAAGGTATCTAGTTCAATTAAGAGCCACTTTTTTTTTCTTTTTTTTTTTTTCCGAGCTGTTGCTTTCATTCCTTTCTTTGTTTTATTCTGAATTGTTTTCATTTCTTTTCAACCAATTTGTAACATACTAGATTACCGATGCACGTAACTGCACACATGGTCTCCTGGTCAGGATGTGGACCAGGATAAAATCTTAGCAGAAGGGTTGATAGATTATCTTCTTAGGCAGCCTTAGGCAGRATAAAACTCCTCTTCATGGATCTCAGATTCTGCAAGGATCTAATGGAAGTACCACAAGTAATAGATAAAATCCTCTTTTGGGAGCTCCATGGTCTAATGCAGAAAATAAATATTTAGCTAGATAATTATGACAGTTTTGCCACCCTTGAAAATTTATTAGAAAGGCCAGTGGTGCAGTAGTGATATCTTTCTCATCAGTGAGATGAAATCCCATGGAGTTGAGTTATGTTTTAGTTGCAATGATAAAATTCAAATTGTGGGCAGATGAAGGCAAAGCATTAGGCTGCTTATGCAAATATGTGGCAACATTTGGTTTCACATCCTCCACAAGGCAAACTTTCTTTCAGTTTTTTTGGTACATTTCAACTAGATGAACCATAAAAGCRATTTCTTTCAGGTCTTCCAGAATAGATTGAGGTAGAAGGATAGAGTGTTGGCTGAAAAGTAAACAACAGAGGGAAAAAAAAAAAAGGCTTTTGGATCATGCACAGGTTTAGAAATAGAACAAGAGCCTTCTGAAAGCTGGTTGTGTACTGACTCATCACTCATTCGCTAGTTCTTATTTTTTGTATTGTCAAAAAAAAAGTTGACTCATGAGAGTCTACAGAGAATAAAGAGGAAACTGTTCTTACTAATATTAAGCATACCTTTCATAAAAGGTCATAGAAAATTTTTGAGTGGAATAAAACTTTTTGAGGCCTAGAATCCATTAGAGGATAATGAGGATTCCAAAGATGACAYACACAAATTAGCCTCTTCCAAGCCAAAATCTCAATATTTTAAGCTTACATTTCCTCTTTCAAAAATCAGTCATATTCCTTAGAGGCAGAAGAAGGCTTCATTGCAGTCAGTCAAACACATTGAAATCTCTCTCAATTTCTGCTTTGGAGCTGCTCTACTTCTTATACAGATGAAACAACCATTGGAATAAACAGAAAAAGTTAATTTAATAATTTACACTCAAGTTCAAGTCTTGCTCAGAGCTTGAGAGGTGTTTCACACCATAATGGTGACATTTCAGAACAAGAACCACTGTAGGGGATTTGGAGTTGAAGCATTTTTCATTATAATCCTTACACGTTTCCCCCACCATGCATTGTTACAGATCTAATCATAAATTTTAACTTTTGAGACATGGTTGGTCTCTAGAAAATAAAGCTCATACAATTGCAAACATTGATCTATGTGCTATGTAAAGTCCACAGTGGCTCTGTACAATCTCTTGTGGTTTTAATTCAGATTTCTTTTGAATGTTGTAAGTGACATCGACTTACCTCTTCATGCCTCTTCAAATCACATATCTTTACTATCCCAAGGCTTAATGGATAATTGAAAGAAAAAGAAAACTGGATCCACCAAAGTTTTGTTGATGAAGTTTCTATCAATTTGAGGATTATAGTTATCCTCTGACTGCTATAGCTTGTCTAGTATGGAAAGGTCGCTCTGCCTGTCTCCAGTTAAGTAGGCTGAGGTTGCATACATAGAGGTAGCACTCAATCTTGACTCATCTTAAGTCATCTTGAAATATCCTTCTCCATATCTTTCTTAAGTAGACAACTTCTAGGTAAGGAAAAGCTATTCCATATGTAGCCACAACTCCAATGAACCCAGTCAGTATGGTTCCTTCTTCAGAGGGAAAGGTGACATAAAATATATTATTACAAAGCATTTATTACTCAAATGAATTTCTACAAACAGCAACAGTCAAAGTATAGCAAAAATGAGTAAAAGATAAAAGAAAATTGACCCTAAAACTAAGTCCTTCGAATGAATAACCTTTTCCAGAAAATAGCATTTTCTTGTTCTACTGTTTAATTTTGTGCATGTATGGATATAGTAGACAATAACTAGCCAGAATATTCGGGGCTCTTAACAATCCAAAGGGAAAAAAAGACGAAGAAATAATAAAAAAACTGTGGTGAGTATTTGCTGTGGTTTAATACCAAATTGACAGGGTAAGGACTAAATGGCCTCAGACAGCAAAACATTTTTACAGTACTGTGAGGGTACTGSGTGGGTTGGGGCTCTTATTGGGGGCAGAGTCAGGAGGAAGGCACCCAGTTACCTTCTTCAGCATATAGAACTGTCAAGTCAGGAAGAAGTTTTCCTTTTACTAATTTGAATTTAAATTGTGCTCTCTGTATGGCATCAGTTATTAAGAATTCTCTGAGCTTTTATAAAAGGAGCAGAATTCTCAGACATGAAGTCAGTAAATAAGTGTGGGAAAGCATTTTTTTCCCCCCAGATTCCAGGGTAGGTGCTCTTTCTCCCATTTTCTTTACTGTTTTTCTTTCATAAAAGCTACACTCAGTCTATGTTGGCACTTTTACCAAGTGTTCCCCTATGAACAGAGAGCAGTCAGTGACCCTACACTGCTAAGTAGATTAAATGCTTGGGAAAGGTACCAAATGGCATCCTTAGGGCTCAAAATAAGATTCTTCTGCATGTACTGCTAACAGGAACAGCCCACATTTTCCCCAAACTGCTTACAGTGATGTCATCACTCTGCCCTGAAGAGATCACAACTCCAGTGCTTAAACGAGCATTGAATTTGCACACACTAGTCCCAAATAAATCAAGCATTAGGCTATTGAAATAAGTTAGATGACGAAAAG
>NW_020455466.1:5174120-5175658 GCF_003342845.1 Nothoprocta perdicaria | reverse complement strand
AAGAAAAGAAAAGAAAAGAAAAGAAAAGAAAAGAAAAGAAAAGAAAAGAAAAGAAAAGAAAAGAAAAGAAAAGAAAAGAAAAGAAAAGAAAAGAACTTTGAGGTCCACTAACCATTTTAACCTAGTCAGGTAAAAATCAATGTATCTGCACCAAAAACAGCTAAGTTACGATGTTTTTCACTAGCTGAGGAACTGGTCAATGAATATGGAACATGAACAGTGTTTTTTTACTTGAGGAGCCAATGGAGCCACTCATAAAATGGAGGATTAGCTATGCATTCAGTTATGGATCAACTTTCTGTCTGAAATCTGTATCACCAATAAGCACCACCAGCTGCATTGCATAAATACAGCACAGATTTCAAATAGTAGTTCTGCTAAGGGTCTGTGCATAGGTTTTTCAAAACACAGGACAAAATATCTGTGAATGATGAACATGAACATAACCATTAAAATTTCGCAGAGTATTTTTAAGTTCAGAATTGGAAAGACTATCTGAATTTCAGATTTAGATTTTCCATATTTGTATCTTAACGAATATTTATTAAAGGTTATTTCAGTCTAAAATATTGAATTTCTCTTCAAAATATATAATTAACACCCTAGTAGCCCCTTCATGAAAACTGCTGAGTGCTTAAAAAAACCACACAGGCTGTAATACAAGGAGTCCTCTTCTTTGAGCCAAGAGTCTTGGAAAACTATGAATCTGAGATTGTTTGGCTTTTCTTCTCATTCATGGCATCAGATCTCCTGCCAAATTTACTATATCTAGCATAGACATAGATGGAAGCAAATCACTGTTCAGTCTCCATTTGGAACCTTGATACTATACATTTGAGATCTCGCAAACTGCAAAACCATCTTGGGGACACAACACGTCAAAGAGCATATCAAACTTTATTTTGGGTCCTGTTCATTGTGTTTTTCCTTTCCCATGTATTCTCAGTGAAAGTCCGCAATACTAACCTAAGGCAAAAATGTACTTGACATCTATTCACATTTTAAATAAAATATATAGGAGCCTTTCCTTTCTCAAGCTCTCAGGATCAGGGAATAAAAATTTTGATGATTACTGATACCTAACTATCAGAGTTTATAAGGAGAACTTCTTAATAAAATTACTTAAAAGTGATATGTGATTGATAGTCATTAGTAATCTTATTTGAGAAGGCTAGGCAGTAAATTACGATATTACGTCTTTTGTGCAGAGAAGAATAAGATACAAAATGTTGCCAGTGATTAAAGAACTAGTCAGATTTATAGTACTGGTTGAGCAAATTCCTTACTATTCTCAAAAAGACACAAGTAATTTCAGATTCCTGACAGCAGAGAGGAAGAAGCATGGCTTCTTTTAATGATAATAACATTCTGTTCAAGAGTTGTGCAAATAAGGAAGACAGTTCTGAGAACAAGCAGCCTTCTTTCTATAGACTGTAATAACATTTAGGTTTCTTTGAAATAAAATTTCAAATCCCATTAAACTATAATGACATCAGAAGAATCCTTCAGAAAAAGGACCAAATCCAAAAAAAAAAAAA
>NW_020455466.1:5108072-5174094 GCF_003342845.1 Nothoprocta perdicaria | reverse complement strand
TCTGTGCTCTCAAGAGCAGAGGTAATTCAATGACCATTGCATATACATTCACAGAGTGTCTTCACTAGTCACAAAAGCAACACAGGAACACAGCGAGTCAATGAAATGATGGTCACAAATCAGCTCAGTCAAGCCCTGAACAGCTGGGTCTTGCACCTACAGAGAAACCTTGTAAAGAGAAGAGTGTGCCACTCTGAGAGGGATGAGGCTATTATTTTGTGACTGGTTGCCCTGGGGGTGGCTTTTACAACCTGCAGATGGCAATGCTCCCTAAGGGTGAATCGCTGGGAATTATCCCGCATTGACATTTACACAACAGATCAACAAGGCTAACTGGAGTATGTATATGCTAAAAGATTGCAAAACTGTGATTACTGTGGAAGCTGTAGTTGTCCTGAAGTAGACAGCTACGTATTTTGCTTATCTTTCAATATTTTTTCTGTCTGTGCAATTTTACTTTTTCTCTCAAAACATTCCTTTTTCCACTCCAAGGGAGTACATAAGATCATAGGCTTTCAGGATTATCATACTAGTATTTTGCAAAGACAGTGCAAAGGAAATTTCAWAACTGTTTTGTCATTCTTGTTTGGAATAACAGAATTCTGTTGTCATTCAGAATCTTAATCTCACGTTTAAAAATCTTTTAATATTTAAATTCCTGAGGAGTAACAYTTCTTGACAAATAGAGAAAAATAGTTTTATTTACATGCATTGAAATTTTCTAATTCTTTATAATTTCAGTAATTTAACTGGTTTAAGAAAGTGCCTTTGACAGCTTATTTTCTTTGATGACTTGACACTAACTTTTTATAAACTAATTCACTGTTTTCCCACACATTTTTTTTTCACAAGCACTTTTCCCACACTAACAATGTATACTTACTTAAACAAATGAAGAGCTTCTCCCTCAATTGCAAATATGCTATCWTCGTCCAAACTCTCCAACAGAAGGTTATGCAAAATACATTCTGAGACAAGCATTATTTTTTTTCCATTCATCTTATCTATTCCTTCTTTCATAAGTCACAGCTCCAAATTGTAATTCTTGTGTTTGATTTGTAATTTTGGTCTTACTCTAGCATGGAAAGGAGGTGAAAAATACAAAAATTCATATCCTTCAAGAGGCATGAAAGAGAGAGAATTAAAAGAAATGGCCTCCTACTTGTTATGGTCCAGAGGTAAGCGTTTCAGTATTTTCTCAAATAAAATTACCTAGTATTCAGTATCTTTTAAATGATTTTAAAAACTGCATCTTTTCAAGCTAACTGAAGTGTAGTTTGTACATTAGGAAAATTACTTTTGAGGGGGCAAATTTCATTATATCTCAGATTAACAAGAATTCACAGAAAGCTGCTACAGTTTAACTAGTATATTTGACTTTTYCGGGCATGATGGAGCAAAGTAGTGAAGAGATGCATTTGACATTATTTTCTTTGGACATCTGAAGCACATTTTACATGAGATGACAGATAAAAGCTATTTTGRAATTAAAGTCTCTTGGAGCTATAGGAAGAATAACAAAGTGAATTGGAATGTGGCTAGAGGAAACAAACGAAGATCTTTGATTTATGCAATAAACCTGAGCTAAAAGGCAGTCATTTKTGCAGTCCATTAGGTTGTATTTGTTAATTTTTTATGTAGACAATCAGTCTTTTTTTTTCTAACATTAACTACAGTGATTGTTAAGGATATAAGCTTGTTTTTAATTCCTGTAAATTGTATGTAATTATATACTAGTAATCTCATTCTAGTGCCTGACAAAACTGAGTAAACAAGCTCAGCAYAAATTAATGAGATATCAAGTGTCAATTTGTTTGGTCTCCTTTTAAAATATCTTCTTTTCTTTAATGGACTTCATCTGTATTTTCTCATAGAGAAGTGAAAAAAAAATCATAATTTTACACATTTGCCACACATATTTAGTTGCCTAGTTTCACCCTATAAGTGAACTAGATATTCAACTTTTCAAAAAAGCTTGTAGTCAAGATATTAAATCCTTGACTGCTGTTAGTCAGTTGTTTAAATTTAAATTGTAATGTCAAATTTATTTGTCCTTTTATTAGCAAGGAACTAGAGACCAGACTGAGTTTTATTACTCTAGACCAGACTGAGTTTTATTGCTCTAGACAAGATGTAGCTTTTGGTAAACAACAGAGATAAGACAGAGAAGAAGCTTATGGAAGCTCATTTTATTCAGTAAGATCATATTTAGCAGATCTCTTCGCCCTATTTTAGCTTTATGAATAATCTGTTAAGCAAATTGCTAATTTTGCCCCTTTGAAGGGCTCTGAAAATTTCAGTCTCAGACTGTTTCAGTCCAAACCAATACACTATGGAAAATGAGGGTAGAAAAATGAAGATGAAGTTAATATGGAAGTTTGTTCTTTGCCTTAACAATGAATATTCAGCTATGTAAAAAGTAAAAGTACACATGGAAATTAAGTCAGAGATTTAAGTAAGTTGATATCTTTGTCAGCCAGGCATGTTGAATACATGTTGAATTTTAAACACTTTTTGCATCTATGATTAAGAAACATGGGAAAGTATCCAGTAAAGAAGTTTGTTACATATGGATAGTTTATATATTAGAAGTGAAAGTTAGCATTGTAGTCTTCTTTGAGAACCAAGTGCCTGGTAGTCCAAGAACACAATGAGTAAACAATACAAAGCAATATAACACATCATTTTGGTGTTTCTTTTTGTTGTTGTTGTTATTTTTCTTTCTAGTACAGCAGTTCTCTGTATGACTTGGCACAATATAGTTCTATAGCAGGAACTTCATATTTTGAATCTATTAACAGCACATAAATTATGTATTAACTTACGGTACATCAGGCGTAATTTGGCAATTGGCAGGCATTGCTAAGCTATATGTTAACACAACACCACTGTTGTGTCCAATGTCTTTTAAGCAATCTATTTCAGATCAGAACATTTTAACAGATACTTTATGATTAGCACTAAAGATATGAAAGACACTTAAGCTGTCTGCCTTGCTCTCTCTATAGGCATTACAATATGTTTTGCATTGACTGAGAGACTTACTATGTTGTCAGCCCTTTCCAAAAGACTTTCCAATATATGTCACACACAGATACTTGGCAGAGCAAAGGAGTTTCACATGTGAAGACTGGCTACAAAATCTGGATAGATTCTGGAGCAGTTTTGTGATATTATTACAATGGGAAAAAAAATGTCAATCAGAGGAAGATGCAGTTGTAGCATGAGCCCCCTCCATTACTGTGATGTCTGTAGAGAAGATTTTCATCCTGATACAGAACAGCATGTCAAAGAGCTTATGCCAGGCAATATTTAGCAAGTAAATAACTCTCATCACCCTTAAAAAGGAGACTTTTTAAAATTTCCCTTTGCTTAGACCCTACACTTCTCCATGTCATGCAGCTGTAAGCTCGGTAGCTTAATGTTGCCTTTTCTAGCTGCTGTTGCTTTTCCTTTCTCCTTTTCCACAAAGACTGATATCTTAATATCATTGAAATTCCMACTTCTCCACAAGATAAAATTTTATGTTGTCATACTAGAAATTCTAAATGTTTTCAGATGTCTTCCAATGAGAAATGGCTTCAGCAGAATGAGATTTACTCCATGAAAAGCATCATTTGAAAAATTAATTCCAAATTTCAAAGCCTGTCTCTGTCCTACCTACACAGGACCTGAGATTAAGCCAAATGAGAACTAAAATAAATTAAATCAAATTAAATTAAATTAAATTAAATTAGATTAAAATATCACATAGGAGGCAATTTTGTTCTGATGAGCTGTAAGTTTTTGCATACTGAGTTGGGAGTGTTAGCAATTTATACACAGTGACTTAAAATATTTGTAGTTCCATTCTTCCATGGGAACCTTGAAAAAGTAGTCCTATATGGATATCAAGTTCTGAGAGATGTGAATGTCTTGAGATGCCCCTGAACTTAGAGGGGAAAAATACACATCATAGAAATTGCACATATAGAATTTTCCCAGTTAAAATACCATTGCAATTAAACTTTTTTTTTTTTTTTTTTTTAAATCACAGGAATATGTAAGTTACAGTCAATAGCTTTATCTTTTTCTTTAATCAGGAAATATCTAATCATTTTCATTATAATTAACATTTTTAAAAGCGTAATACTTTTTACTTATCATATTTTCCATTTTAACATTAAAAAAAATAGATTGGAATGCTACAGCATGTCATACTGAAATATCAATCAAAATTGACAGAAAAATTCATAGACATTTCTTTTCCTCACAGAAGTTTTTTAAATACCTGAACACTCACTGACTAAGACTTTGTTTTGTTCTGGATTTTTTTGATAATGTTGACATATTGTCATAACAAAATCATAATTTCTAATGAAAATACCATTTGCCATACTGCTAATAATGAGAAAGCAGTAGGTTCTGTTCAAAGAAACAAAAGGTTGTGGCTTATAGCACCATGAGGTTGCCAAAATACCAGTCACAATAAAGTGCTCATCTGAAACTTTTCTTGAATGCTTACAAATGACTAAAATACTCATCCATTTTTCTWTTGATTCAGTATGAAATAAAAAGATAAGAAATTTATAAAAAGAAAAGAAGAAAAACAATGCAAGATACTAAAGAGTATCTTCTTATATTCTTATAAGGAGATAGCAGTTTACCATCAGCAACAAGCCAAACTGAATCCAGAAATATTTAATAGAATGCATTTCTCATTAAAAAAATGCAGCAATGTTGACATCAATTGTATTACTTTATACCAGTTCCATGCATACACCAGCCCTCCATGGAGTCTGTTACCCATACCAACACATGAAAATTYAGTTATTTTGGGGGGGTAAGCTGAGTCCATAGTTGAATATTTTTTTTGCTCAGTATCCAGGTAGAACAATTAGATTTATAAATATCATACTAAAAAATAAACAGTGAGAGATAGCAAATCTTAGTATAMACCTGCTAAACTACAATTAAATATATAGCTTAATACCCTAAAGACATATAAAGAAAAGATTTTAATGAAAGACAGCAAGGGAGTTTGTGTGTAGGATCCTGGATATTTTGAGAGTCCTCACTACATTCTTCTAAGAATGTTGCTAATATAGCAAGCTGAGTAGGGGTAACTCGTGCTTTCTTGTCCTCCATCTGCTTTCTTCTACTTTTTATGGTACAGGYTGGCTAGTTTTAGGACACATAACATCTGCTGTTACAGAAAGCATACAGAAACATGCTCTGGCATGTTCATCTCACCTATTAATGTGTACAGACATGAATTTAAGGAACTCCATAATACTCTCGTCACAAGCCCCTTTGTCAATATGTCTGTTTTTAGAAATGCAGTTCTACCACTAGTTTTCTATTCTATGCAAAAGAGCATTAAATCAGATCAGAATGGTACAACAACTCTGTATGAGGACTGAAGCATACATGTTTGCTTTTTTTAACAGAAAGATGAATCTTTTCCCATATTTCTTTGAACCTGTACCTGTTCTTTGAACCTGAACCTGTTCAACACCATAGAATCATTATGGTTGGCACAGATCTTCAAGATCGTCAAGTCCAACTGTAAATCTATCACCACCATACCTTCTGAACCATGTCCCTACCWTTTAAACTTTCTAGAAATTGCTCCATGTATCTGCATATTTCGGATCTGCCCTTTGCTCAAGTCTGAATCCAACAGCCATGGATTCTATCTCCATGGCATCTAGGATACTTAAAAGACAACGCAGTGTGTGCAAGGGATAAAATGCAAGTTGTAGCAGTCCTCTTCAAACCAATCTCCTGCTGACAGAGGTTCAGGTACTCCAAGGTTGCTCCACTCTGAGAGCCAACATACAGACAATGGGCAAAAGCTATGAGATTAGTTTTGACAAAACAAATTTCCAAACAGAGCTACTTAAATTAAATGGCAGTGTAGACAGACCCAGAGATTCAAGAGAAAAAATGTCACAACAGTATCAATTTGAGGAAAAACATGTGACTGCTTCCTAGCACGGTACTCCAAGGTTGCTCCACTCTGAGAGCCAACATACAGACAATGGGCAAAAGCTATGAGATTAGTTTTGACAACACAAATTTCCAAACAGAGCTACTTAAATTAAATGGCAGTGTAGACGGACCCAGAGATTCAAGAGAAAAAATGTCACAACAGTATCAATTTGAGGAAAAACATGTGACTGCTTCCTAGCACATACTAATTGCTATTAACTTATTATCTTCCTATGGCTGAAAATGAAGAAAGCTTCCTTTTCTCAGAGAGATCCAGGAAGGATATTCAAATTTTTCTCCTATGATTTCATTTGTAATCCTCAAGTACAGCATTTAGCTTGAGTCAGATGGAAGAATGTATTGATTTRAGGCCATTATTTATTATAATAAATACTGTTTTCTCACAGGGAGTTGACATCTGCCTTTCTCTGATGAAAACGAAATTATAGAGAAGAGAGAAAAAAGGAARTCACTCATGACTCACTACATTTTTATGACAATGAATGTTTTCATAGACATCAGAAGACAGAAGCTTACTACATATATTTGAATGCATTTAAATTATCATCCCCACTCCTAATGTTAATGTATGTTCATTGTGTTATCACCTGAACTGTAATGGCTCCACATTTTATAAATAGCTGCCTGTTTTTTGTATGCAACATATTTATCCTTGAGCAGAACATGTAAACCTCAAAGTCTGTGGAAAGCCATGTTTTCCCTCTATACACCAAATAATATGCCCTTCTCTGAAGTTGTAGCTTTTTTAGTTTAAATATTCTCCAGAAAAACATTTTGTAGTGTTTGTGATGCTGAGAAAGTTCTTAAATATTTTAACTCTGAGGATGAAATTCTGACTTTGATAAGTGAAATCTTCCACTTTTTTATCAGGAATAAAATTTCCTTCACTCTTTTTTCAAAGCTTATATCAGAATGGAAATATACATCTCTTACAGATGCACTAAGAACTTATATGGAACATTATCCTATGGCAGTTATAAATCACAAGAGATGATGTTCTAGACCAAATGCTGATTTTATCCTAACTGAATAACAGCTCTTTGCAGTCAGGTGATCATACTAAACTGACAGCAACTTATCTATAGAATCTTATCACCCTAAAAAAATGCCACAGTTCAATTAGAATAGTCAGAGACACTGAAAAAAGTTTTGGCTATTACTGCTCCAAAACTTTTGGGAAAAAGGTGAAGACAAGCAAACAGTTAAAGAAAACACACCTCTTCTACACTAGATTTCTTTTCTGCAATAATCTTACAATGCATCATCTCCTCCGCATGTTAACAAGAATGATGCTTGATACCATTATTGTTCCTAGAAAGTCCAAATACACTTCTTTTCTATGTCAGAATATTCTCCTATTTGAGCACAAGGAGGAATCATTGTACAAGCAAAGAGGTGAAAAGTCAAAGCAACATTTTACTGCTAACAGTTCTAAACAGAAAGGCCAAAGGACAAGACTGGACAACAAGAAGGAGAGATTTATATGCATGCTATAGAAGTGGTTGATATATGTTAATTTTACCAATATTTTTAGTCCAACTGTTACACTCAASGATTGCTATAAAATACAATTATTTTGGTATCCAAATGAGACATCTAAGTGCATTGCATTTTATGCAATGAATTGCACAAATAAAGAAAAAGCATAGTTAGGCAGCAGTGATTTAAAAGGAAAAAAAAAAAACTTCTATAAATTATGTCTATTAAACTATACTATATTCTAATTACCTTATTTGGAAAGTGGAGTTACATACCAGCCAATCTGAGAATGGCTCTGCCTTTTTGGCAAAGAATGGTATAGCTATAATTTCAGTTCAAGCATTTATGTTTTATTTTTAAATGACACTTAAACATGCTGGTAAAATGAAAGAAAATTGACTTTCTCAGTTAGATCAAGTTAATTTTTTTCTTATTTTACATTTGCTTTATGTGAGCTTAGTTTACACAGAGTTTGTTTAAATCTTAAAATAAGAAACTTCTCAGTGTTTCTGMAGTGTACCTTTTTGTGTCACTGAATTCTGAAATCCTGTGGCATTTTATCAAAGTCTTAAATATAATTTAAAAAATGAAAAAAAAATCTATTAAAGAAGAGTTATACCACGACCATATTGCTATGAATGTTTTTGGTGGATTTATGCAAGCATGTCATTTACCAGCACGCACAAACCTTGAAAGAACTCACAAGTGTAGCATCTAGCATGAATTTCTTATCTACAATGCACTCATCACAATCACAATATGGAAACACATACCATCTTGTGATACTATTTGATGMAACCGTAGTGTTATAGCATTAGAGCTATAGCTTGATGAATGTTATTATCTCCCCATCTTCCTGTGAGAACGTCATTTTTTTTTTAATCAGGAAATCATACAGTTAGAAAATATCTCCTACCTAATTTCAATTTTCAACAGAAAACATATCAATATGTTTTGCTTTTTTTACCTCTGTTTACCTCTGATCCCAAGACTTTCAGCCTAGCGTTCCAGTCAGTTTTCCTTCAAGCTTCTAGCTCATCTGCCCTATGCACATTTCACCAATTCAATGATGCACAATGACAGGACAAAAGGCTATTGTCACAGGCTGAAACAGGAAATTTCCTTTGAACATAAGAAAATATTATTTTTACCTTTTTTTTTTACTTTTTTTTTTCCACTGTGTTTGTGTTTGCACACTGGAGAAAGTGGCCCAGAGAGATTTTGTTGGTTCCATCATTGGAGATATTCAAAATCTGATTAAACAAAGCTGTAGGCAACATGACATACTTGGGTCTGCTTTTAAAGGGATGACAGAGAGGGGAACTAGATAATATTCAAAGGTCCCTTCTAACATCAATGATTTGGGACTTCTAGATTAGATAGGGTTAATCCTGTAAGCAGGTACTACTTCTGTACTATTTCCTTTGAGCCATATAGATCTCAGTTATGGAATCTCTTAGATCTGAACTTGCCCTTCCACCTTCTCTTCCCCCACTACTTTTTTAAGACCAAGTCTGAATATTATCTGGAACGAAAAACTCATTGTTTGGTAGGAGCTTTGCTCCATCAGTAATGACAACAATATTAAAAAGATTCATCTGAAAYTTTCTTCTGGTCTCAACTGCTCTTAGCATCTTTTTCCTTTAAAAAGTCATTATTTCTGAGACCCATTTACCATTTTCTATCTGCAACAAAAGAAAGATGTTTCAGGCAAAGCCTGCTAGCTTGCACTCTAAATCAAACAGCAAGGTAGGACATATTATTAGGAACATACATTGAGCCTAAAGGGTCTTGAAAAGTACAGCTCAATTTTTCCATTTTCCTTCCAATTAAATTAACAGATTGAGGGAGATATCTGCCTATCTGACAATAGTGCATATTTTATCTCATAATGTTTTGTTAGAGAAAACCACAGTGAAATCCCAGACTGGAATTTTTATTTCTTCTTTTAGTAATGGACTCTGGCTGGTACTCTGCCTTATAATTAAGCAAGCTGTCAATATGTATTGCAGCCACAAGACAGCATCCTCTGTCAGWACTTCTCCCAGTTGAAAAGTGAATTAGAAACATTTCCACATCTGGCTGAAAAAAAGGTGGATATTGGCAGCAGATACAAAGCTTTCTCCATGCATCAATCTCTTCTCCAATTATTTACTATTAAAGTTCTTCATTTTTTTCTAAACTTACATGGGAGACTTTTGCTACCCTCTCAGACATAGATCAAAATAAAATTATCTAGTGGATAAAATCCACTCTGAGAAGTATGAATGACATGACAGTTGTAATGGGAAAGTGAGAACCTTTTGCCTAGGGATTGGTTTTAGATGATTTTAGTTTCAGAAAGGTCTGRAGAAGCCACATAAACTGGAGCAAGATGTCAAGAACTGCACTGGATATTTTATAGCCCTTAGCCCAAAGACATGGGAACTGGCTACATCAGTATGGATAAACCAGAACAACTTAACTGATTAAAGAAAGGAAATCAAGTAGCAGAAGAATACAGTACAGACAAAATAAGAAAGGTGAGGGTGGATAGTTGGTTCCTAAAAAAAAAATATTGTGGTTTGTTGCTGTGCAAGAAAAATAATGCAAAATATATAAGTGTTCTGAAAGAGAAAGATTCAAGCACAAGCAAGACAACAAGCAAGGTCTAAGAACCACAGAAGGCCTGGAGAATAAATGAACACTGCTTGTTYGGATAGCTTAATATTTGGAATATTAGAGACTTTTTAAACCGGGCTGGGGAAAAAATGAGATCTGCTATTTGGCAGCATTGACTCTGTGTCCATATCCACATATATATATGTATACACATACACATATACACTTACACCTATAACATATATATACATATATTTTTTTTTCTCCAAAGGAATTGTTTTTATAATGACTGCACACAGATATTTCAGAGGTGCCCTATTTATGCTCTTTACACTGAAGAACCACACATCAAGTCTACCACTGCAGAAAAAAATGCTTTTAGACAATGTTCAATAAATGAAGCAAGAGATTCAATATTGCTACTGCCATCTTAATAAGAAAAGTTGCACACAGATTTGGTATTTCCAGTACTCATGATGAGATACTATTGCCTTAACTGTAGGTTACAGAACATATATAGACAAAAAAGCATAAAGTGAGTACATTTACAAAAGAACGTATTTGCTTCTGGAATAAGTATGAATGTTAGAATTATAATTTAAATAAGTATCAATGTTAGAATTATAATTTATTTTTATTTTTAGCAGTGCAACACAAGAGCTAAGGAATAGCTAAGAAATAGCATAAGCTCTTGCTTGTGCAATATTTGGTTAGAACCCCATGAATTCACTGTGAGGAAGGTGAATGTGTTCTGTTCTTTGCTTCATGCCAAAGGGAGAGGGAAAATGTTTCTCGACACACATGAACATGTGACAAACAAATAGAGGAGTTAATTCTCTGCKTAAGAGAAACAACTGTAGGCGACAGAATTAAGTTCCCCGCTACCCTCAGGGCAGCACTTCACACCCTTGCAGTCTTGTCCTCATCTGAGAGGTGTCACTAGGGAAATAAGTACTATTTGGTTTTGAATCAGCAAGAAAACCCACTGTTAAAATACGTATTTAGGACAGGAGGAAGAAAAACAAGTGTTTTTCAAAAACAAGAGCATGTGGTACTTTATAAGATAGGCATTGCTCTGATGCCCTTTCCTCTTTGATGTCTCAGGAGGAAAGCTAGAATATTACTTTCTTCCACTCTACAGTGCAATGGAGGTTTTATCTTTAGCTCTCCAAATTCTCTCCTTTGCACTCTGCCACTCTGCTTAAAAATAAGACACAGGAGGCCTTCCTCTTGGTAGGCATTCTAAAATACTGCTACAAAATGTTTTTACTCATAGCAAGATTAAAAAGCTTTTCAAAGAGCTTTAGCAAGAGAAAAGGATATTAGAAACATATTTTTACCTTGTAAATCTTAAGAAATAAGAAATATACTTTAAATGAATTCTCCTACAGGAGCATTATCGATTACCAAAAAGAGTCTGGCTTCATCATGTTAAGAATCTGGGTATTACAGCCTGAAGTGCATATTCTAGTTCAGATAAGTAGATTATTAAGAAATTTGCTTGAGAAGACATAAATTAAATGTAGACAACCCATCTCTCCATGCATCCACATCCCAAATAGAAGCTGACTTGAAAGAGAAGTCATGGTCATTTAAAATCTGAGAAATTTAAGTGTGGCTTTATCACTTGAACTAAAGTCTCTTCAGATTCGTATTTAGTAACCTGAAGAGTCTCAGCTCATGCACAGATTATCAACATGAATGCTAGTAAAAGGGAGAGGAGTCCAGTGAATAATACTCTTACTCTGGTACCTGAAGACAAAGCTTTTTTACAGCCTTCTTCTATACATTGATAGCTAGCTATTTACAGATAGGTAGATTTACAGATTAAAGGAAGGAAGAACAGCACTTTCTATTGTAGTTGATAAAATAAGGAGATGTAACTAGCTTTTACTGGCTGATGTAATAGAATTGGGACAGAAAACTGCTATGAAAATTTAGCAGTTATTATTAATGGATTCAAATTAATGTCACAGTAGATGTTAAGTGTGTACTGAATCAAATAAGTGCTCATTTGACCTATACATGTTTTGCTTTTCTCTGCAGAATTCTTTGGAATGTAACATTTGAGTTTTGCCCCTAATTTGAATTTAGTCCACAAAAATTAGTACAAATTACATTTTGATACTATTTCGGCTCAAGTCTATTGGCCTGTCAAGGCATGTAAGCTAGGCCACAAGACAGTTCAAATATTTTAGTCATAAGAAATTTTATGATGCATTTTAGTTAACTTAAACACCTTACCTTGAGTTATTTTATTTGCTCTCTGCAATTTCTTGCAACATATGGAGTTATCATTAAGGTTACATGTTTTATAAAAACATGACAACATGAACAGAGCTTAACATTGATTCCATTCATGATATTTAGAATACTGTAACAAGTCTTACCACCAGCCCACAAAGCTGAAGGGAAAATGTGTCAGTGGAAGGGTATGCATCATAACTCGCCAAGAAAGCTGACAAAAAAAAATTTGCCAAATAGATGCTTTTACTGACAAAAGGAAGAAGTGAGGTCCCCAAAACATTCTTGTTTCTGATCACCTGATTATTTATTTATTTATTTAAGAATATACACCAATGCTCARATGCACTTTCACTCAACAAATCTGGTACTGGGTTTACTTAAATTTGTTTCCTAACTTCTCAGTCTCTGCTTAAAATGCTTTACATTTCAAGCATTTCTCTGAAATAAGGAGAGCTACAATCTTGCTTTTATGGGTATAATTCTTACAGTCATAGCCAATATTTAAATAAAAATGAAGAATAAGTAGCACAGGACCTGTAAATTTACAAGAACAGATAACAGCATCCATAATGTTCAGTTGCTTGTACTTCGYAACATTAAGTTTAATTTGTTCCTGCAATGCTAACTTGCCAATTTAAAAGGGGTAAGCTAGACTGCTGACACTGGTGCTTTATTTAAAGCTCTTCACAGTCTGTATATGTAACCCCAGCTCCAGGAATCTAATACTTAAAAGCCACAGCAATCCAAAGTCTTTGCTGCTGCAAGCTTCAGATGTTAGCCATCCTTTGTGTTATTTTAACGATTCCATAAATGCACCAACAAAAATTCCTGTGTATTAAATGAAACACACAAATAAAATCAATAGATTTTTACATTATTAATTTAAAATACTTATCAAAAATGGAGTCTGTTCTATAAATAACCAGAGCAGTCAGTTCATATTCCATAACTTATGAATTATAAATCACCATTGTAGAGATTATAGAAGAGCAACACAAAAAGAATGGAGAATTCAGCTAGCCTTCATTTCAAAGCTCAGCTGCTGAGGAAATCCAAGAGACCAACATCCATAATTTTCTGCAACACTTCCTTCTAGCTATATCATAACATTCATTGTCCTCACATTTTGTGGAAAACAACCAAGACTGACTTGTTATCTTCAGGATGAATATGATCAAGTAGGTGGTAGCTTGCATATTTTTTGACTGAGCCCTTCAGTGCTGTTCTGTCAGCATAGCCATAAAGTGAAGTAAAGCTGTGMATTACAAAAGGTTCACACTGATCTGCTTTTATTAACCTTTTGGGTAYCATCTTTAAAGGTGCTGAAAACAAGAAAGCAGAACTTTTAGTTTGTAATGCCTCTCCCTGTGGCTTCAAAGACCGTAAACAAAGATAATTTATAAGCTGAATATCACTGTGTTCTGTGGAAATGTGAACATAAGCAGTGTGTTAAGGGTCAACATCATTAGAGTAGCTTTGAAGAAAAGTGTTACATATGTTTTTTTACCTTCAGGGAGTACTAAGGCCTGCCTGCAATGTAGTTTAATAAAACATCTAAATACTAGGAGTTGTAAGTGTAATCTGTTTCTTTTTGTCTTTTCTCCTATTTCTTATCCTCCAATATAATGCATTAGGATTCAACAATGATTATAAATGTTACATTAAGATATTATAGCTGAAAGAAATATGAATGCTCCATTAACGGCAATCTACATATTAAGTTAGCTAAAGACAATGGAAAGAATATATAAATGAATGTCTCTGTCATTCTGGCTTGATGATGGAGGAAGTTTGAGTCAGCATAGTGCCTTATTTTGCCCTAGGGAAAATTAAGGTTAGCATTGGCTAAGTTTCTGAACCCTGTATTATGCTTGTGGAAGACACACACTCCGCTCTCTCATTTGTAAAAGATTTTATAACTAACCATTAATCCTGATCATCAACACTTAAAAGCAATTGCATTAATTAAAGATTATGTTATTTATTTATTTATTTTGGTATACATAGCTGAATTGAAACACATCTTTTCCAAATTACAAATGCTAATGTGCATTGAATGCTCTTTAGTAGTTTCTCAGACATTGTTTTGATCGTGAGAGAGGCTTTTAATAGTGGGACAAGTATAATAGGACTTTAGGCAGCTCAATGACAAGGTTCATTAGTGCTTTACAATATGAACATTAATATGCTTACTACTAAAGAAATCATTAATTGTGTGTTAAAAGAAAATATAGTCTCACTCAACTGATATAGGCCATCCATATATTCTGGCCATGCCAGAACACAAGGTTCCCAGACTTCTCAACTGCCACTGGAGTATTAGACCTAGAGATGCCCAGAAACGGCAAGGTTCAACTCATCTTACTCTTACTTAATGACAGACTTCTTTCAAAAATAATTCTTCTTTTCTTATTTTTTTCTAATAAATTATACTTGCTTTAATTTGTAAGTTAAAACTTGAAATTCTATTTTAGAATAATAAGGAAAATCTCTGTATTCAGTTTCAACTTTCTACAGTTTTAATCAAGAATTGTTCAAATCTTCAAATCTTATTACTTTGAATTTTTTTATTATGCGTTCAAATGTGAAGAGTATTCAGACTAGTCACATGTGGGTCCTGTGTCAAAGAGCAGGAGCCAGAGGCTCATGGTCCAATAGCATTTATTTTGTAATCAGCAAGGTTTTATATAGCTTATAAGAGTGATCACGCRTGCTACACACATGCACTACATAACCGTTCTACCAATCATGGTTTGCCAGRTTCGCATATCTGAGGATACCTTCCAGTCCTTTGGAAGATTACCTAAGTTACCTATGATATSCCAAATACAATACCTTTTCTGCCTAAATGCAAGCAAAACACAATTACTAAGGATTACATCAAGACTATCCAATCAGCTTCATGGTCATGCAGCAGCAAGAAAATTGCCTCTGTTCTTTGTCTGCTGATAGACACTGCACTGCTGTCCTTGAAGTGGGCCTCCACAGTCACATGCTAGGTAGTCTAAAGAAAAAAAAAATATAACATCTTCTTCAGTTTACCTTGAGATTGATCAAATCTCCAATAATTTTTGGTTTCTATTTTGGGAAAAAACAGGTAAACCTGCTTGTGGTAGAAAAAAAAAAAAAAAAAAAGCGTCATGGTGTCATAGGTCATTAAAAGATGTAAGACCTGAATTCAGGAATGCAAGTCTACAAGATAGACTTAAAAAGCCATTGTCATTTGGTTCTTAGTGATTGAAATCACACTGAAAAAGCTCTTCTTATTTTTCCATTTTCCTTAGCTAAGAGGGGAAAGATACGGGAACCAGAACAAGCTGAATACTCCGAGAAGAACAAGGAATTACTATAGCCCTCACACAAGGTCCTCATGAAACCTCTGTACATAGAGTGAAATTCTCTGTACAGCTCTGAGTACTCAGGAATTCCAGTTGGGAGAGGGGCAGAGAAAGAATGCCATCACTGATGACCTGATTCATAACAGGAGACTTTATCAAGAGAAGGTTTTAATTTTATCTAAAAGGATGGAACCTGGAGACCAGATAATAAGCCCTACTGAGATTTTCTCTTACCCTTCATAAACATTTACAATACTGCAAATCAATTGTTTAATTTAACAATTCAGAATAATGGACCTTTATCTGGATGAGTACCACCTTTTACTTTTTTTGTGGCTTTAATCAAATGATTAATGGGTTAATTTAAAAAAATACTTTTTGTACATAGTAGTTACTGTATTTTAATTAAMCTTTCTCATAGTCAAAGTAAAATCCTATTCTATTGCTGAGACTCCAGTGCACAGAAAACATGATTTTAGTGAGTGCTTTAGCAAAGCTTTCTTTTTAGCATGATTACACATATCTTTGCTATTGTTGCTCAGTGGAAACAGTAACTGTAAAAATATTGAATAGAAAGAAACTTTAACATAATAATAGTAACTTAATTGTTACATCTGTTTTAATGTTCTTCAGTGCACATATTGAGCAAAAATAACAGTATTGAGTAATAATGTCTTTTGCTGAGAACAAGCAAGAGACTTAAAATGAAGTAAAGAAGAATTGCGTGGTGAATTAAGAAAATGAATTTTACACTTTTTTTATAAATAAAGAAAGATTTTCTGTAGCTTCTGGAGTTTAGACCACCAGTTCATAAAAAYTGGAAAGCTATTTCCAAGCAATGAAATATGCTTGCAGCAAAAAAGGAAAACTATTTCACATATTTTGATTGAACATATTCAAAAGTGATGTTATCTCAACAAATGAAAAAAATCATAATACAGGACTTAGAAAATGCATACTCTGAGATTTTAAAACAKCATTAACAGGATTAAGAGATGAGAATAAGCATTTTAGAATGCAGAAGAGAATGGATATATTCAATATATCATTTACTATTAAGTTTCATTTACTTACAGAAACGACTGACATGTCTTTTAGAAGAGAATGATAATGATTCACTTAAGAGAATACCATTATTTTGCTAAGTAAACCTGGAAGAGAGGGAAAACACTTCAGCAAAAGCAATTTGCTGAGAATTTAAGTTGTGCTAAAAAAAAAAAAAACAAAGCCTACCAATATCATATTTAAAATATTGGTAAACCAAGATTGACTACCTTAGGCTAGTGAATGATTCATTATGCTAGGCTAGGCCTCTGTTTTTTCTGATGATAACAGTGAGCTAATGATGTGCCCTCACTTTTATCTACTTAAATATAAAATCTAATTTCATCTTGTTCCCTAGTGGTCTACTAAAGGATGATCCACTGATTATTCCAGCATTTCCTGCAGTCGAGGCCTATTTCATCCATTTGCTCTTGTGTAAGTGTTATTCTTGAGCTCAAAACAACCTTGTCCTTGCTCTAGCATGTCCCTCCTCCCTACATTGCTCTACATCGCTTTCCACTACTCACTGGAAAGTTGCTTAGTGGGACTTTATTACTCACCTCACAATTTATTGCCCATCTTCTGAAAGTCCAAGTCTTGGGAAGCACATTCAAATTGGTTTATCCTTGAAGGCTGTACAGTTTCCAGAGATTAAATGTCATGCTGAGGAGAACTGTTGCTCCAAAGGAAGGTTTCTGCAGGCACTTCTCCTGGCAGCCATTCTGGATCTTGCCATGTGTTAAGATCTCTCTACTGACTATCTCTTGTGGCTAATTATCCCTACAACATTTCAGGTTTTTTGTTCTTGTTCTATTAACTGAAAAAAAATCAGTAACATCCAGAACATTTCAGAAAACTTTTACCAAAGGAGAAAGTGCACTTCTGAATGAAGTCTCTTCAATTCTTCATGTTGTCTTTGACAATTCCTTGTCTCAGCCACAATAAGTGCAGTTTGCTTRTCCGAAAATTTCAAGACCAGATACAAATTGACATACTGTTCCATAAATGACTAGCAAATATGGGCCAGACCAACCTGTGCCCCGATTACCAAGAAATGACAGAATGGCAGCTTTGTAAGGTGTCTAGAGGATTCAGCACATAAGTTACCCCTGAAAAGAGCACTCATGTTCCTCTCTCTCCTTCAGTTAGAATGTTTTAATAACTAACAAGGTGAAATTCATGGATCTCTGTTCTTAGCACACCAACTGGTCTTCCCTTTTGACCAGGATAGGAAGTCACTAAAATCACTGCAGACATTATTAATAAGCCTCTGTAACTTGAACTATGCCTGATTTGTGTTTTTCTACTGCTCCTGCATTAAATGTTTATGACAAAAGGTCACACATTTTTTCCTTACATAACAGTCCAGTCTAAAAATATGGAGGCATTTATTTTGTCGCACAAAACAAACAAAAAAAAAAAGACCCCACTATTTTAAAATTGGGATTTCTAGTATTTAATTTGTTCATATTATTTTTTGGACAGAAATGCTTTCTGTTTCTAGAAGTCCATTGCTTTCTAGGAAAGGCAAGCCATTGCATATCTTTTCATGAAAGAATTTTTCAGTTTTAAAGAATAAGAAATCCTCTCTTTCCAAAAAGAGATTTTTGCTCTTACATAAGGAAAGACAGACATTCAAGAATTTGGCTTCCTCTTTCTTGCATATATTTTCTCTGTARGAGATGCTGGCAGTCCACAGCTGTACAAGAGAAGAAATTTGCAAAATATGCAAATATCAAAACCTTGAACAGCCCTGGGACTGCAGATGGAACATCAAACATCAGATCATACTTTCCTACACAGAACCACCACATTAATTTAGTAATTTATTCACTGTATTTTAAAATTATATATTTCTATTATTATCACTCTTATTTGCAGGATGCTCTGAGAAGCTGATTTTAATTTACTAATTTTTTTGYCTCCCTGAAAGTAATAAGTGTAAGAGAGAGAGCAAAGAAAAAGCTAAAACAGCTGGTCTAAGTGATGACACATCATCATAGTTACTGACTGTCAGACGAAAAGAAACTGAGAACAGCTCTTGACTCTGGAAAATATTTCTCTCTTCCTTTTTGYCTTTTCCTCTCCCTAAAAGCTTGTCCTTTACCCCATGTGAAAATAATAGGGAGTAAAAACAAAATGACAACAAAAAAAATGCAAGCTAAGTCTGTATCGTCCTTTAGTTTAATTCACACTTCAAAATCCTGTAGCCTACAGTAAAGTGATGCAGTTTAAACAAAATTAGATTGGCTCCTAAACACTGAATCATTTATGAGCATGTTACATAAATATATTTACATTTTGTGCTACATTTTGAGCATTTGGGCTAAAATTTAGCACTGGAGTTTGCCTTTTTATATTATCTGTTCTTGAAATCAAGGCCTTAGGATAGTTAAAGTTATTTTTGCATAAAATGAAAATCAGCTCTGCAGCCCTTCAAAATAGTGTCTACATATAACTTTTTAAATAGTTTTGTTATTCTGTTGTGGAATACGTAGTGAAAATATGTGTCAACCAACATTTATGTTTTTTTTACCTTTCTTTCTCCATGCAAGCTTTCAATTAAATATCTGCAGATAGATATAATCCTGTAAATTCAAATGAATATACTTTATTCAGAACTACTTGGACACTTGAAGGGACATGAACAAAACATGATATCCCTCTATAGTTGTTTGTATAGCTATCCATATCTATCCTCTAYGGCTGAAACCATAGGATTTTAAAATGGAGCTTAAATTTCTTGTCTTTGGCCAGGTCCAGCGGTGATCCAAAGAAAAGAATAATCTCCCTTTCCAGTTGCTCCACCTGACCCTAGCTTTAAGGAATATGATCTAATTATGAATAAAGAATAAAAAATCCAGATATCATCTCTATTCTGTTCACCTTTTAAATTGTACCATTTATGCCAAAAAGGCATCAGAAATTTTAATCCAAATAACAAATCATGGGCAATCCATATTTGTCTTACTGTGCTAAAACCAGATAGAACCATTGAAMGAACTCATTTTCCTTAAGCACCAGGAGAATTCCATTGACAATGGAGGATGGCGTGTTTTTCAATATGTAATCCCACCCAAAACTGAGCTGACAATCACTGAAATTAGTTGGTAACTGACACASAGACAATATTTCAAACACTCTTGTCATGTGAGAAATCATAGATGATCTACTTAAAATCAGTTTTCCAGTCTCCAAAATATCTTCATGAGGAAAATTTCCCACTGCAGTCAGAGATCATGTGTGGAGTTTCCCTCAGGTGTCTCCAGTGGCTCCCCTGTCTCAAAGACTCTGAAACCCAGTCCTCTATTTAACATCTTCATGTAACATGAAGATGGTACCAAGCAACGTCTTTCTGACACATTTTTAGCAGTCTAAACAAATCTACATCATACCAAAAACAATAAAGCAGGGTAAAGAATACACCATTCCCAAGTGTAGTAGAATCAGACTGGAATTGATAAAAATAATRACCATTTGTGATGGTAAAGATGCAGGATTTCCAGAAGGAAACTTATATCTACAAAATATGAAGATCCAGGAAAGGCAAGTGTCTCACTACCTTTATAGATCTGGTTTATATTTTTCTGAAGACTTTCCAGGCAGGTGAGCCCCACATCTGCTAGAGATTTTTAAGGAATTCAGGGAAGGATCACACTRCAAGCCCAACAGAGTCTGCAGCACAAGCACTGCAATGAATGCTGATATATTCCTCCTGAGAACAGACTCGACTTCCTCACTAATGGACACTTACACTTCTTTAATGAGACATAACAACTAACATTTCCTCACATAGAGACAATTCATTTCTAATGTATTTCTTCTACCTGTTCAGCTCAGAACAGAGCCAGCTGCATGGAAACACCTGACACCTTTCCACAAGCTGGGAGGCAGAGGTGAATGTGGTACAAACACATTTGGTACACAAACTCTTTTGTGTCATTATTTTGACCTAAATTCAACTGGAAACTGCAGAATAAGTCCAACTTTAARCCTGCAAAAAGTTCTAGCAGAGTGAAAATAGGACTAATTTCATGTTTAAACATCTTAGATGCTTCATTGTACCAGGTGACTGTGAACATCTTTTCCTACTGTGTYGTGGTTATAATCAAAACCCCTCACCAGCAGTCCAAACAGCCAAGCATAAGATTCCCTACTTCTCACAGGCATATTTATTTACTTGCAGCTCCTCTTAGCCTTTATAAAACTAAATCACTAGACAATTAATTGATTTATTAATGCTGTCCGGGAAGAAACTTAATAGCTGGAAAGTGGAAAAGATGTCAATAACATTACCTTGGGTTAGACAGTGGTTTGGCATGAGATGTGGCTGGGTACATAAATTAATTTATGTGCAGATAGGTAAAATATGAAAGAATCTTACTGTGAAACCATAAAACTAACTAGTAAGTTCCTTAAAGACAGAATATAAAGTCTGAGTTTCACCTCACCTCTCTTCCTGCCATATTCTCCTCTCCATTAAAGTTTTTGTTATTTCCCTTGGGAAAATAACCTCTTAGAAAAAAAAAAAAAAAAAAAAAAGAGAGAAAATCTAAACAAGCTTCTTATTTATTCTTCTTCTCCTAAAGCTTTTTATTTTGCTGGTCATCCCTTTCTCCTTTAGGGAATTCTTCCAGATTCCTGACTATAGATCTAAATGATATCTTGCAAATCCCAGGATATCTTCTGAATCCTGCAGCTCCCTCTTCCAATCCAGATTTCAACCTGTTGAACAACAGCCCCTTCTCCCTTCAGTCTTTACTCTAGTCTTTCCTTCATCTTGGCATTTAAGTGATACTTTTCTCTCCAATCCCTAATCAAAAAGAAAAACAACATATTTTTCACTCATGTGGTATTTGGCAGCTCATGTCCAGCTTATTTAAACAAAACAAATACAATCGACACTTAAGGCAGAGATTGCTTTAATATTCTACACTGAATTATTTTAAAAGATTATTCTCACTTTAAAATTCTCATAAATCATATCAGTTTGTTCTTCCTTCCAAACAATTCCTTCCCAAACCTGAGGGGCACCCACCCTCCCCCTACACTTCCTATCTAATGGCTGCTCAGGGATGCACAGAAGCACTATGACTGTTTGCAAAGAGAGGATYCACAGAAAGACCAGGGAAGAGCAGAAGAGAGAAAGAAGGGCTGCAAAAGACAAGGTCCTCCTCAGCAGGGAAGCTTGTGCACCACACCTCTTTAAATGTCACCTCTGCAGAAGGCACCTGCACATGCAAAGCTGACCAAAATCACAGCACAGCTCACAGCTAAAATGCTATGCACCAAGTTTGCTGTCGGCTGTGAAAGGAGAGCACTCCTCCCAGCTCGTTAATCACCTCTTCACCTGCTGCTCTTCTCTGCTGTGGCACATCATCTGTGCTGAGAGCTTTAAAATAGCTTTTGCAGGCAGTCATTTGAACTAAACAGCTGGTGCTTTCTCTGCAGTCAGGCCCAGAAACTCTSGTGATGCTGCCCTTGATCCAGGGCTCTGTGCCTAACTTGCTGGTGAGGGCCCAGCCACTCATTCCTTACAAGTGTCATCTGAAGGTCTGCAGGCTTTGCGTGGGTGGCATAGTCCCTTGCCAAGATCTCCTACACGAGCTGGCCCATACAATCATCTGGTCTCTAAGCATTGCTGAGATGCTGCTTAAGAAAGCAATTGGCACCCTCTGGTGGTCTGCTGGTCCCATTGCTTGAAAGCTCTTCCCAAATACTGTCTTAGTGCCAGCAGTAAGRTACCAGTTTCTGTCATGCTGACAAAACCACCTAAGAGCCCTAGGAAAAAATGCCRGAGAGCTCTCGGATATGGGACTGTGCTCTGCTAGACTGAACTTYGCAGCTTTGAACCAACCAAGCTCTCTCCGGAGTCAAAGACCATCAGGAAAACATAATTTCTRTTCTCAATAAAAAAAAGTCACCACCTGAATTTTTATCTTCCCTTTGGGCTTCAGATGCTGAAATTTTACAACACCACCATAGGCAATAAATGTAAAATCAAGCAGGAAGATAACAGAACTGTGAAATTTGCAGTCGCTCTCTTACTGCAGGATAAGTTATGGTAGAATTTAGATCTATATTTTTCTTTTCAGTTTTACAACTGAAAATCATAATTTCCATGATGTGAGTTATCTAATTCGTATTTCACTTTGATTTGATTGACATGTAGGAGCAAGGAGGCCTGCTTCACTGGTGCCTACTCGGTCATGCAGAAGATTATGTAAGCTCCCCCAAAGCGCCTGTTCATAGAAAGGGCAGCATACAAAAGCAGTGCACATCACCAGCCTTGTTTTAAAGGGCAGAAGGGCAAATATTATCAGACCTGCGGCCGCATGTGCCCTCATTCTTTTTGTATTGTCAATGGAGCGTTATTACTGACAATATTGAGAATGTCATGGCTATTACTCTGACAGCACAAGAACTACAGGGGCAGAGATGACTGAGTTTGCAAAATCACATCATTCGCAGCCAGAACTTCACATCTGTGAAGAACATGTGGGAGCTACATAGGTTATTCAGTGATGCCCCAATAGCCATGTCAGCTGCTTGATAGTAATTGTTGTGATGTATTGAACAATTTGATAAAAAACATTATGTCCAAGTATACAACATGATTTAGAGGCCATGTTCAATGATTTGTGTCAATTATATTTTTCCTATTAGGTAAATATTGCTTGCCTTAGTACCTGTAATACAGCAGCACCAGGCACCAGGCTAGTGTTCATTATGATCCCAGCAAGAACGACACATGGACACCACATATTACTTAAAACACCCTGTGTTAGAATTAACACCAGAAGGAAAAGGAGTTAATATGTAGTTAATATGTACATAGATAATCTCTACATCCCTTCAGATGCTGGTAACCCCAAACTGTGCAGCCTTGGACAGACCTCCAGTAGGGCATGTCATTGTATAGCACATCACGTGATGCATCCTGTCATGGATGCATGGAGATGTTCCCCAGCATCTTGGTCTTCAGAGCTCTTACAGGGTTTTCTTAGAAGAAAATAAGGCTGTTCATCATATCTCCTGCCAGATAAAAGGTTGCTCACATGGGAACCTGATGTTKCACTTGAAGGTAAGGATGAGGATATGCAGGTGGTGTGACCATCTGTGCCAAGTGGATGATGCTGCTCTGTTACAGTTAGCCTCCTAAGTTGATCTTGCAGGCACAGGTTTTGTGCAGCACAGCACAGGTCTGAAGGTCAGGCGGCACATGCACAGCACAGCAGAGTATGATATAGGACTGTGTCCACTCAGACTACCTGTAACCTGGATCACCAATTCCCTTTTATGTGTCATCAACACCCATATGTCTAGTTGTCTTGTGAGCCATTTTATTAGGGGCTATCTCATCAGGAGAYAGAGCATCAGGAGAAAGAGCAACACCATTTATCTGAGCTAGCCTATGTGCCACAGTGCTAGGCTGCCACTCTTCCCAAGCATTCTGGGTGTTCTGATTATCARCATATCTAACCCACAGCTTTGAATGCACACATGCATTGTGCATGTGTACTTGGCTACCTGTGCATTGTCCAGCTGTCCACTACCCGCTTGCTAACCCATACGAATCATATGTTGTCTGGAAGTTTATGCATATGTTTCATTCTGGACTCAGGCTCTCCTCTGATATCAGGAATATAAGACATTAGTGTGACTTGTGCACTGACTACTACTGACGTTGCTTTGCTTAACAGGATTGAAACCTGAAGCCTTCCACTACCTCTGCCCCTACAAATATATTGCTGATCAATCTGTGAACTAGGCACACTATTTCCACTCCAGAGTGGGATTTTCATACGGTGGGACTTCTGAAGGCCAGGCAGGGAATGAAGACACTCAGTTAAGTTGAGCTACATTTATTTGTCTTATTTGTCCTATTTGGGTTTTCCTTCAAGACACTGATAGGAGAGACCTAGCTTCACTGGTGCAGGAACACATCATTGACAATTTACAGTGATTGTTGATTTTTCTTTTCCAGATCTATAGTTGGTACTATTAGATTTAAAAAAAAAAAAAAAAAAAAAAAAAAAAAAAAAAAAAGTATAATACAGCCATGCCCACAATTAGGGCAATATTATCTCCCCAGTCAATTGTTCAGCTTCTTTCAAGCTGAATATGCAGCCAGCATTTGTTTTTTGAAGGGTAGATAGTTTTGTGGGGAGAGAATTGGAGATAGTGTGACAGACTGGGATGTGCCTTCCTTGAGGTTTCTGCCACAAAATCCAAAATGTGATAACATCTGAAACTAGATCTTCCTGTTCAAAAGGTATATGAAGTTGGCTGGGACCTAATGCAACAACACGGTGGACAGCAGGTTTAGACTGTTCAAAAGCTGTTTTTCATCTTTACTCCCATACCAACTCATTCTTCTTTTTTTGTTTGTACAGGGGTCTTAAAATCTATGCTAAATTTGGGATAAACTGGCACCAGTATCCTAGCAATCCTACAAAGCACTGCATGACAGCTTTATTTTGGGGCTCAGCAATGTGAAGTATCATCTGTTGGGTAGCTCCAGGCATAATCCAGCCAGGTTCTTGCCAGATGATACCTAAAAGCTTTATTTCGGCTGCTTGCCCTTGTACCGTCTGTGGATTAATTTCTCAGCTAACACTGAGAGGAACACTCTCTCAAAGTGTTCAGGACACTACTCTGTCTCCCAAGCACACGGCTTGGCAAGTTCAGCCAGCAGAATGCCATTAATGTGAGGGAACAGCTAACACTTTAGGAATGGGCTKCATTTTTTCAAGCGCCAAGCCTCAATGCCAGGAAAATCATGGGACTGTGCAGGCACCCTTGGGGCAGAGCAGTTATCAGATGCTGCTGGCCTTCCTAGGAAAAGACAAGCTGTTCCTTCAGTCCTTTAAAGGTAGGGATGCTGAAGAAGGCGTTTGCCAAACTCGTAASGGTGTGTCGGGTGTGCACCTCAGCTTCTTACTGCTCTAGTAGGGAGGCAATATTGGGAGCAAGCAAAGCTTGCCAGAAACATCAGTTTCTCAGAAACCTTTCTCTTTGGCCCTTGCATTTCAGCAGGCTGATAAGTATCAAGCCGCAGTAACAGAATAGCATCCTCCAGCTTCCTGGCTTTCCCAATGCAGCTCTTGGCAAGGAGTTACTGGTCCTTTTAAGGAAACCTGTGCACCTGCTACTGTACAGGGTTTTACAGGATGGCACCCACTTTAATTCTTAAGGATTCAAATGGATGCTGTGTCCACCATGATCCCATGCTCCTGGAAAACGCCATGCTAGCCTTTCTCCCAGCTCTTGTCTGTGTGTTCCATCATATTTCACAACTCAGATTGTAGTTGTGTAGTTGTGCACTAAGGTGGTACTCTGGGTCATAGTGAGTTTTTCTTTTAGATATCCCTTGTTTTTGAAGATATATTCTACCAGGATGGACTATTCAGATAATACTTCCTCATTTTCCCAGTTCACCAGGTATCTATCAGTGTCGAAATCTGCATGCCCATCCCCTATGATGTGTGTGGCCAACCAGGCACCAATTCTGCCTGTTCCTCACTATCTTTTTTCTTTCCAGGGAGGCATTTCTCACCAGGACTTACCAACTGCATCATGTCATTCATGAGTGCAATGCACGAGGGCTAGTGTTCACTGTAATCCCAGTAAGAAAGACACTCAGACTCCATATTACTTAAAATGTCCTTTCCTGAGATGCTGATAAACTCAGACTGTGTAACCTCGGGCAGACATCCGGTAGGGCATGGTACAACTTAGCACGTGGAGCATCAATGGAGAAGTTTCCCAAAATCTTGATTTTCACAGCCTTTACAGTCTTTTCTTAGAAAAAAATAAGGCTATTCATCTTATCTACTGCCAAACAAAGGGTTGTTCACATGGTAACCTGCTGTTTCACTTATAGATGAGGACAAGGACACGCAGGTYGGTGTGGTCACCTCTGTCAAGTGGGTGCTGCCCACAAACTCCTCCATTAGAGTTARCCCTGATCTTGCCGCCACAGCACTTGTCTAAAAGTCAGGCTGTGTGTGCAGCATAGGGAAGGAAAGCACAGCACAGGCCTGTTTCCTTTCAAGTTACCTGTTACAYGGATCACCAACTCCACGTTGCTCAATGGTATTCTGGTGAGCATCACTACTGTACAAACAAAATTTCATAACTATATTCATGGAAATGCATTAAATCATCCTTTATTTCTCTCAAGAGAACAGGAAGATCAACTGGTATTTTGGACACAAATTGCTTATTTCACTGGCAGGCTAATCTAATGCTATCTTGAATACTTTCAAGACCACAGTGGATGAGTATCAGGTGATGATTTACTGTCCTACCTACACAATCATTGTCCGTTAAATTTTAGAATCTTTGTTTGGATAATTAAAGAACTTAGATGGAAAGAGAATGACTTTTGCTTTCTTTTCTTAAACCTCATATCACATAAAAATACAAGTCAGAAGGGACCTTTGGAAGTCATTTTGTCCAGCCTTCTATTCAAAGCAGGTCTAACYTGAAAGTTGTTCAGGACTTCCAGCTGCTCAAGGCTCATGTAATTTAGCAGTATATTGAAGAATATTTGTGGGAAAAAAAAAAAGAGCTTCATAGAAAGAAAATCCTTCCTCATCAGTAATCMTCCCCCCATGGAAAAGTATTTTGCGAGACCTATATCTGAAAAGATGACATACTCTAGTCTCATTTTCTTTTCTTGTAGGAAAAGAAAAAAAAAAAAAAGAACTAAATTTCTTCAAGGCTTTATGTCTTCCAGTTCTGACACCCACTCAGACACAAATGGGATAGAAGTGAAAGCTCCAACAGTGAAAGCTCCAACATACCAGCAGCTACCAAGGCAGCAACAAATRACTTGTCTTGGCAACTTTTGATGAGATCACATCACTTCTTCTATAACAGACACATTTGATAAATACATCATCAAGCATCAAACAGAAAAAAAAAAAGAAAAAACATTCTCCTGTTTACGTGATTATAGAATATGAATATCATCTTTTCTACTGAGTTCTCTCTCTGTCTTCAACTAAGCTCACCAAGATTTATTTACAAAAATTACCTGTTAGCCCTCCTGATTGCTAGAAATATAGAATTTAAGGTTGACATATATTGAAACTTGTCACCTTTTATGTCAGGAGAAGGAGGAATCAGAAAACAACATATCAACCTTCATTTATCAAGTTATATCAAGTTATGATAAACATTTTGATTGCAACAGTCCCAGTCTTCACTCAAACAGATAAAATTTCAACTAAAAAAATTTCAGTGTTCATTTTATATTTACATCAATATTCTTCAGCATTCACGTATTCAGTACCTGCATAGCAATGAACAAAAATTGTCCTAGTAAATTTGTTTTCATTGCTGTTTACAAAGCATATGATGTGCAGAGCCAACTAATTTTGGGTTAGGATTCTAGAAGTTTCTATTATGACTTCCAGTTTAGATAATGATGTTTGCTAATAGCACTTGTCCTTGGAGCTCTCTCTTCAGCTTTTCCGCCCCCCGCCCCCGCCACCTTTTTTTAGTGAAAATGTATGTTTTCAATTTTCTTGAGCTAAGTATAATGTTTATCATTCATCAATGATAATTGATGTCATCATGTTTATTTTTATTTTCTATTTCATACTTCATACAAGTGATTTCCAAGGTACTATTTATAATTGCTCTCCTGGAAGATCTTCAGTAATTCAGATCATGCAAACTATTTTCCTTTCTCCTCAGAACCTCTCAAAAATGCCCATTTTGCCTCATTGGGAAGACACAATAATTCCAATCTGGACTAATACTTACACAAGTATGATATCTAGAGAAAAAGTTTTGGGRTCAATCATCAAGACTAGACCTCAGACCCTTGTTAAATCTCTTTTTCAGAGATAGAAGTTAGATTCAGATCAATAGGTGCCAATAAAKTTATGTATTAGGCCAGAAAGAGCTATGAGGCTTTGTTTATTGTTAGTCTGCCATTTACTTCATCTGACTAAATCTAGAATTAGGTCTACGATAAGAAAGATCACCAGAAGAGATTTGTGGAAAGAAGACAAATTAAATAAGGATATGTTTGCATGCTTCAAMGGTCATCATTATAGTACTAATGCATATGCCTGCAGAGATCCACTTGCTTTGTATTTCTCTTAAACTGCCAGAACTCRTAAGTCTAATTAAAGTTAAGTTTAGAATTGGGAGTATTGTCCAGGCTAGCAAAGAACTATAAATTAAGTTAATGTCTGTGTCTAAATAGACCATTAGTTTATAACTGATGCTGGAACCAGCAAGACTTGGAGAACTTGATCCAGTGGTGATCTCTATGTCTAGCAAGGGTAGCTGACTTTGAATAAGTGCTGGGAGTTGTTGCCTTGTTGGATTAGCTCTGAGTCTACCAAGGATGCTCAGCTGTTCAGACTGACAGAGCCTGGTGAGCCACAGCCTTGGCTCTAGGCTCTAGGAAAGCAGGTAACACAGAAATAAAACGAGGTTTATGAGACAAACTACTTTCTTTTTTATTATTTTATTTATATATTTTATTTATTTATTTTCCCTGGAACTGGCACAGGGTATAGAAAACTACTCAAGACAGCTGATAATTCAACGTTGTGGCTGACTGTAGTGTGTGAACTAGAATAGATCTAACACAAACATCTGCAAGGCCAGYCAGTCTAATGTGAGTCTGAAATGGGCAGGTGCTACAAGGCTATGATTAAAGATATACTTAAAGTTAACAGATGCGTAACCACCTTCAGACCTGAGTGTTATTGAGCCTGAAACCAAGACAATTTTAAGATTTGTGTTGGCAGGATTAACTGTTCAAATTTTTAGCTGAGTTGCCTCTTGGCACAAGTCTTTACATATGATAATATCTTAGTTAAGTCCTTAATGCCCATTTGTCTGAATCTGACTTCAAATTGGTGGTGTCAGACTGGAGAGTTGAGAAGAGCACAATCCTCTGTTTCAGTTGTTGCCTGTCGTGTATGTATTTTTCATTAGTAAATTTGAAGATAAAGAATGTAGCCTTTAAGGATTATGACATAGAAAAATACTATTATATTCTCTATATTAAGCTTCTCTAAATTTATAAGTACACTTTGGGTGAAGCTTTCACATTTTTCCATATTAGAGAAAAGTATTTTCAAAAGGCTGTATTTGCTGATACTGAAATTTGAAAGGAGGTAAAAAAGGCACTTACAAGACAAAGCGCTTTTATGAAAATGTAATACAGGCATTAGAATAGAGGAGGAAAACCATGCAAAAAAAGCTAAGATATATTCAGCAAGTAAGCAGCTAATTTTTAATTTCTATATCTAATTTTTATATATGATACGTTTTGGGGATCTTAGTGACTTTTACCAGTGGTTGAGARGGTGGAGAAGGGAGGTGGGATCTTTTACTTTTCCTCCAACTTCCCCCATTCTCTTTTTGTGTGGGGAAAAAACAAAACAAAACAAACAAACAAACAAACAAAAAAAGCCAGATGACACTGAACTTATATTTTTAATTAGAAAATTGTCCATAGAAAGATATAGATAAGATAAAATACGGAAAAAAAAAAAAAAAAATCAAAGACTTCCAGATGGAGCAATCTTTTAAACATTTCTTAAAAAAATAAATCTTAAATGAGTTGCAAAAACATTCATTTTTTCAAGCTGGTCTAGTAGAAATGAAGTCGGTAGTGTGTTACAGCAGCTAGTCTAAAACCAAAGAAACCAGGGGAAAATAATAGCGTAGCTATGCAGTTTTATGGATACTTTTAAATACTTTGTAACTGGAGTTGGCACTTTCACTTCAGGCTRTATCATAACCCTACAATCGAGCCTAATTAAGTAACAACCAGATAAGTGACCACAACGTAAGTCCCACTTTTTTCTTACTCATGGCATGAATAATTTGCAATARTCTTTATGCTAATTGCTATCCCTTTATTCTAGTTGATGCTGCAGCACAAAGACGACCTCACACTTTCCCTTGTTTCTTGGTTGTTTATGAGGAGAAGCAGCAGGAACCAACCATGTATATTCCATCTCTTGTGAAATTCAATATCTTAAACATCTTGAAGACYGTTCTTGCACTTCTTTCTCTTACAAAGTGTAAGCTCAACATGCTTTATGCAAGTCTTTAAGAAAATCTATGGGTCTTTTATAAAATGGGTAGATTATTAATGTTTGCCCCATTCCATTCTCTTTGTTTTAACCAGGAATTTCATGAATTCAATATTTCACTGTCATGAATCACTACAATTTAGGTGAGCTCTGTGTTGATGCCAGCAGAGTAGCAGTTGATTTGAAAGGGAACTATTCCAAATGTACAGATGGTGGGTAAGAAGGAATAAAGTATATTTTTTACCTCCTTTTCACCACAGCTGAGTATTTTGGTGGCCAAATCTAAAGAAAAATAATGTATTTGTTGATAACAATTTTCTTTTTGTTGGAAAACAGCAACCCCCAGGAATAAATCATGGAAAAAAAAATCAGAAAGCAGGAATGTTCCCTTGGGCCATGTAACAGGTGTGTATCTCATTCCTATTCAAGAAGTTACCTAAGAATATATAAAATATTGCCCAGAAGAAGCCTATAGGGAAGAACAAGGAAATAAACATTTTGACACAGCACAAGAGTTTTTCAGTTCAGAGATCACAGACTCAATTTTCATTTCACCCACCATTCAATATTTCCCGCCACTCAACATTTCCTTTATATTTGGGTGTGTTTGGATGCAAAGTTGACTGCTTTTGTACAGTACAGTACAGTAAAAGAGAGGAATGGGACAGGATTGAATAGCTATCAAATGCATCAGTTCTGTCTTCAAAATAACTGTTTGAGTATCCTTCCATACTTGATGATTATCAGAAGGCAACATCCAGAAGGCAACCAGCACAGTTTCTACTCACAGCACAKGTGGCCATGGAAAGCTATAAAGGCCTCTGGGATGCATTATAGGGATGAATGTAATACAACCAGAAGGAGCCTTATTTTGATTTTCATACTCACCATAGTTTAAGAAAAAAATGCAGAGGATAGAAGTGGTTTCTTTTCAAGTGTATGAATTCTTTTAAAAAGAATAAGCTACTCCCTCATCTTCCTAACCTTTCAAGATTACATTACAGAATTCTGTTYTGATGAATTTGAAAATGAAATGTTGTTGCAGTGCTATATTTTGAGAAATCAATCTTTTAGAAATGGAAAAAAACCAACATATCAAGACGAGCCATTACATCAGTCAACAATGGGCCACTGTGGCAAAGAAGTTCAGCTGCATCAACTGCATTAGGCAGAGTGCTGCCAGCTGCCAGCAGGTTGAGGAAGATGATCCCCCTCTCTGAAGAGGCCACATCTTGAGTACTGCATCCAGTACTGGCCTCCTCAGTACTGGAGAGAGTACTGAGGTGATTAAGAGGAACACTTCAGGGAGGAAAGGCTGAGAGAGCTGGGACTTTTCACTTGGAAAGAGAAGACTAAGCAGGGACCTTATCAGTGTGTTTAAATCTACTGTCAGGGAATAAAGAACACCAGATTCAGTGGTGCCTCAGCACAGGAGAAGAAGCAATAGGTACAAACTGAAACCCCTCTGAACGTAAGAAAACACTTTATAATTGTGAAAGTGCTTGAACATTGGAAAAGGTCTAGAACGGCTATGGCATCTCCATCCCCACTGGACACAGATCTGGAGAGCCTGCTTTARCTGACTCTGCTTGAGCAGGAGGGTAGGATCAGATGATCTTTACAGGTCCTCTCTAACCTGCAATTATTCCTGTGATTCTCTGAAAATTGTATGATAAAATACTCTTGTACTTCTATTCATAATAATATGTCAAAATAAATACCAAAAGAAAATTTTCAACCAGAAGGAAACACTATTTTTTTTTTTTTTTCCAGAAAGCTGTTTTCACTCTGTAGATATTACAGTTCAGGCAACAAATCTTCTGAAGATATGCACAGACCAAATGGACGGATGCTTTAACATGAAATATTTCTGAGCCATTCCAACCACTCTTTTATCAATTTTTGCCATCTGATGGTGTTGACATTTAGGTATTTGTACAGATGACAAGAAAGGAACTTAAAAATTAGAGTTAATTATTTAGAGGGGAGAACTTTGAACTGAAGTAAGTCAGTTAACAACTATGACTAAATATTGATTATATGCCTATACACATGCATCCATGCATCCATGTTCATGATGAATAAATGTCAAAAAAAAATCCTTTGAAGTATATTGCATATTACCGCTAATTTCCCTGAAAWTAATCTTTTTTCAGAAGTATTCTTGTTAGACAAGTTCCTTATCTTTGCCATTAGATGTCTCTGTCATCCTTTGTAAAATACCAACAGTACATAGCTATTCACTGTTTCCTAAATTCTGCTTGGAGAATTCTACTTATTCCCTTCTTTCTGCTGGGGAGAAGTCAAATATACTAACAGTTTAAAAGAAGATGTTATTAGAATGCATCCCTATAACTTTAAAGTTTACCTAAGAAACTTAACCAGGAACAAATTGCAAAAAGGATTGCATACTAGCACTAAGAAAAGATTTTCTTAAAACTAATTTTGGAGACCAACAAAAATAAATGAATAAATAAAAAAGCATTTCAAAATTTTCCCAGAAGCTTTCTAGCTGTCTTACTTTCCACATACCTCTTTATAGGGAGAAGAACCTCAGGCTTAACCATTAACCTTAACTCTTCTGTGATTCTGTGATCCTTTTTTTATTTACAATAAGGCATCAATTATCTCTGACATCTCCATGTCTTTTATAGCTTCTGTAATCAAATTATGGTTTGGCCATCTAATCAGAAGGCAAAAACTTTTGAATTTCTATACCTGAAAGGTCCCTGAAGTTGTTAAATTCTTCTAGAAAAAAAAAAAAAAAAAAAAAAAAAAAAAAAGCAGCTAGTAATTAAACATAATTAAAAGTCTCTCAGCAGCTCCTGCCATCTTACACTGAGAGCTACACCAAAGTGGCACATCTGAAAGAGAAATCTTAAAGAATAACCCTGACATGGTTAGCAAAAGGAGACTGTAGATTCCCATAAAAGTCTATATAATCTGGGAAGCAGGGAATCCTCACCTGTCAGATGYTGGCACATGAGCAACCTAAATACTAGAAATCACCTAAGTCATCATGACTGGCCCCAGGGTGTCCTGCGAGGCATCAGGCAACACCACAGTGATTCAGCTGTAGGCCAAGATGGATGCTGTTAAGCCAATTGAAACACAGCAAATAGTCTTTAAGAAAAGGATTAATTACATTTGGAATTACATATTTTTATTTTAATTTTTATTGTTTGATAAGACCAATATAGGTCTGGAAACTCATACAACATGAGCAGAATTACTGCCTACATTCCTGTTGCAAAGTCTTTATCCTTCTGCATTGCTAAARTACAGGTTTATTTTCAATATCAGTTTAACTTGCAAGCAGTTAGAAAAGCCAATTTCTAAGTTATAAATAAAAGAGATGATGTGATCCAAGAACCATCAGAAACAATGCATTTTACAAAAAGTACTTTTCAGAGCAGAACCACATTTTAATGTCATATGAGTGCATATTTCATGTTGAAGGAAAAACAGCTTAGTGTACCATCTGTTACTTTTAATAGCAAGCAAACACCATGAGTTGTAGTTAATACTGTTGATGTAAAATATAAGAGGGATGTTATAAAACTGCTCACTGACAGATATAAACATGCTTTGAAATATGAATGAGCTCAAGCAATTCAATATGCGACTTTTAAAAGCCAGCTGTTCTAAAAAGATAAGGCAACATCAGAAGTTTAACAGCTCCTGTGCCAGGCAGATCCAGGCTCACTTCAGTGACCCACGAGCTTATGTGAGATGTATTTCACAAGTAAGGCATACATAGGGTGATGGATTCATTTCATTAAGACCCTCCAATTTGGAGGAAAAATATTAATGTCTGCTTGGTACAGAACAGTCACACATCTCACAACCTGACAGGTGGTATGAAAATGTCATCATGGGCATATATATACCTTTACAAGACACTCATGACAAATTAGAGATCTTTTTCTCAGAGATATCCATAAAAATCAAAATAATACTTCTTCATTATTTGCTTGACATATAATGATTCAATGACATTACTTATAACATATGTCTTGGTATTATAAATACCCACATACTGGGACATGGCAGCTGATCTATATTATATCTTCCTGACAAGCTCAGTATTTAATTAGAAAGAGGTGGAGTTGTATTACTTCTTAATTTTAAAATGTAATATTAAGTGCATTTAAATGCACTTAATCTTTGGATGATCAAGATTATGATTTAGAGGGTTTCATTATCATACTTTCATTAAAAATTGCTTAATTTCTGTTCTGCTAGCTGCCCTTTCATTGCCTTTGTTTTCTGTGAAATCTTCTTTCAAATTCAGAAGAATTTAGAAAAAGGTAAAATATTGTTCTTGATAGAGAGCAAGTTGCCAAAATCTTTTATTAATAATGTCTGTTAATCTTTGCCCTTTTGCGTGTGGAAATGTTGCTAGGTTTGTTGATCTGTCAAAACATTTAGAACCTAAGCTAGAACCTCTTTCTCTTCACAGATTTGAAATATAAAAGAAAGAAAAGAATGTTTATGAAGCCCAGTTGTTTTAGAAAGCATATTGGAAGTATGCATGTCATGAATTACCACAGGCTTTAATTCARTTGCATTTAACATTTGTGATTAATTTTACTCTAGCCTCTGAYCCAGTTACTTCTTCGTACCTACACTGAACCTAAGCCAGTAACAGGTGTGAAATGTATGTTCAAGTCAATATAGATTAGAATTGCTATCAAAATTCTCATTAAAGAAAAGATCAGATCATCTCACAGATATACAGCCATATAAAAGTTAATTGTCTAGTCTAACCTGGTCATTTAGGTTCCTCAATAATGTTTTTCTTGGTTTGTCCTATTTTTTTTTTTTTTAACTTGAAAGTGTGGATATAAACTCATCAAATGAATAAATGGTAGTAACTCTGGATTGTTTTTTGTCACTCAACTGTGACTTCTGAATTTGTTCAACTGTGAATAGTCTGTAAACAAGTTTATGAGTCTAATTGCATATAAGCTTAGACTACCTTACATATTCCTTGTATTTGGCCTCCCGAATCAAAATAAATTTACATACATGAAAATCTATAGCTATTACATTTATTGCATATAAYAGCTGACCTTTGTCCTGCTCTGCTGTATTTTCAGAGTGCTCTGAACTCTGCAAGTATAGATTAAGAGACTAACAACAGGAAAGTTATTTGGTATATCATTATACATCCTGCCATCAGTAATGCCACTGACCATATTTCTTTAGCTCCTAGTGAGTTTTAATTGTACAGTACAACAGTAGACAAAGAAAACAAGGTCAATCTTGAAAACAAACCCCCTCAAAGAAATCAATCTGACTAGAATTCTACTAATATTACCTAGATGCTATGTTTGTTTAAAAGTCATGTGTGTGGATCTCTTTGAAGAATTGTTGCTTTTGATGCTAAAAAAATACTTTCAATATTTCAAATCTAAGATTGTTTCTTTAATTGATAAGCATTGATGATTTATAGAGTTTTTTTTTAAAAAATCTTGTATGTGGATACATTTTCTTGTGGTAAGTGAAGTAGGATTTTGGCGTGATCATTATATTAAACAAGCTTTTAAAAATTATACTCAAATAACCCCTAAATTTGCAGATATCAAATGTAAATCATGCACAGGCTTTTCTTGTCCTTTTATTCCAAACCACAAAGCTGTACCAAAGACACATATCTCACTAATGCAGTAACTATGACAGAGCAAGAGAGAAATTATTCCACTACGCTGGCTCAAATACGCAACATACACATACATATTAAATTATTCTGGAAAGCAAATATTTAAAGCAAGTGAAATAATCCTTCTGTTTTGAAAGCAGCTTTAGATTTAGTGAGCAAAGCTACAAAGCAAAAAGATTTATTCTTTTAATTATGTAAGACAGTAGCAATTGTCTAACAAGTCAAGAAGTAAATGGCACTTGAATGAATAAAWGACTTAGCCTTTGTCCTACTTATTGGCTAATTTATGCACTAGTCATAACATTTTTTGCTTTATATAAGGAAAAAAATATTTCTTAATTAGAGAAATTGTTATGTTGTTACACCTGTTAGGAGAAAATATCAAAATATAGAAAGCAGCAACCAATGAATAGGGAAAATGGTAAAGAAAAAAAACAGGTTCAGAACTCCTGATAATAAAAATGATATTAATAGATGCAGCCAATAACATTGCTCTGCTAACTGACTTAAAAATAGTAAAACTTTTATCAGTTACATTTCCCTTTTTTTTCTTGAAGAATGACAGTCATTTTCTTAACAATGAGATGTAGAAGGATGACACAGTATGCAAATACATTAGTCTTTAAAAAAAATCTATTTCTTAGAGAAGATGCCTACCCATTTAATAAATAATTGAGAATACCTTTTGAATCTATATACCCAGATRGTCTTTTTTGTTCTCACAATTTACCCCTCCTTCTTTCTAGGTAAAAGAGTGACACTGAAAACCAGTTTTGCTGCACTAAAACTGAGAGGTTGAGCATAAAAGGGACAGAAGAAAGGGAACTGTGGAAAAGGGAAGAATTGGGAAAAGCACAGGAGGATGGAGCTTGCTGCTTAAAAGAGTATAGGACAAGAGCTAACACCCGCTGCTGCCCCAGTCCTCCCCTTTTACTTCTCTCTTCTTTCTTCAGTAAAGCAAAAGCCGTAGCAATTTGCTTTCCTGTAATGAGCTCTTGTCCAGGTGGCAGAATCACATCCCAAATAATCCCTTGCTTTGCTCACAGGTACATGCCTTGCATCAGGCACATATTTTTCCTGCTATTAGTTGCAGTTCCCATCATTCATCTGTATTTCCTCTCTGGGAAATAACTGCCTGTCTTTATTATGCTTCTGTTATTAGGTATCACAGAATTTACTATATCTCCTTCTTTACATATAGTATTCCTTGCTGAACACCAACCCTATCTTTGTTTTCAGAGCTACTTACTAGTCTTTTCTGTGTACAATACCAAAACAAGAACATTGCCAAAAAAAATTTTCGATAAGCTTAAATTTTGTTCAGCTTGACAGTTTTCACAGAAATTGCATCATTTTGTTCATAGTCATATTCAGGAGCACCAGTGACAGTACATGCTTGCTTTAATATAACATCAGTGCCAAGCTGTGGATTTGTTTTCTACCCATATTTTGAACTAAGAGTCAAACAATGGCTTAGCCAATTAGTTTACCTAAATTTTCAGATCTTTACCTTTTGTRTTGTGGTTCACAGGCAAAATATTACCAAGAAGTCCCTTACAGATGTATAAACATGTGTCTGTTAGAGCCACATTAGATAAAARGCTTTGATATATCAAAAATATTYAGTATTATTTGATTTGTCTCATCASAATCCAAAATAATATGCCATAATTTTCTTATGAGAAATGAATTCACCTGAGGGTTTCTGATACAGGCTTTTATAGATCATAGTGAGGAAGATACAAACTTTCCCTTTCATTTTGCCTATTCTTATCAAAACTGAGATAATGGCCATTCTCTTCTATAAATTTGTAATTTTTAAAACCTTAAGGACAATAACGGCTTAAGTAGCTAATGGGTGCTGCTTTTAAGTAATTCCTTGGAAGTTCTGTTAACATTGTTGTTAGACTTTTCCAGATAACTCTTTACTAAAGCTATAATGAATGAAAGGTACCAGAAAAAGCAAAAGAAAACCAAATAATTTTGTAATTTTCTATTTCTATCTGTGCAATTTAAGCTTAGGAGGTTCAAGAGTCCATTTTGGTGTTTTTTTTTTTCAGGAAAAATATTTGTTCCTAGAATTATTTCATAGCTTTTAAATTCTGAAGCATACATGCCCCTTAGGGGAGCTGTCTTTTGGACTCTATCGTTGCAGATAAGTTCCATTTGGTATGATGTGTCCACTAATAGCAATTTATTAATACATTAATTATTAAATACATTGATTAGTGAGTGTTATTTGTCATAAAAACATACAAATTGATTTTCTGCTCCAAATTTTCACTCAATACCTCCATTAGCATTTCTAATCTGCCRAGATTTTCTTTTTGCTATATATTTTTTCTCCCTTTCTTTTTCAGCAGAGGAACCCTTGAATTTTGTTCATCAGTGAAAGCTCCCAGGAGATGGGCTATTGGRCTCCCCAGAGCTACTTCAAAGCAAGCAGCCTCGCTAAGGTTGCAGGTGAATGTCATATTACTAAGTTTGTGTTGCTGAACAGAGATCTTTGCCAATGTGGGACCTACATCTAGAATTTACAGTTCTCTTGTATTCTCCATTTGCCTACCACAACCTTGTGGTAGCTTGTCTTGACCTTTCCCTGCACAATAGGCAGGGAAAATCTTGTCCTAGACAAGCTTGTCTTGTCCTTTCCCTGCACAATAGGCATCAGAACAGTGGCAGCACCAGATGCTGGATGTGGTCTTTTCAGATTCTGACAGATTTTATTGAAGTGAGAATCAAATTTAAAATATTTTCTACCACAGTGTCACTACAGATGTATAGTTCTTAATGACAGTCATCATGTCAGTGATTTGAAAATTGCTTTTTATTAGAATCAAGTCAATCATATGAACTTTCTGAGTAAAGAAACATGTTTATATGTCTATTCTTATGTGTGTTCCCTTTTCAGACAGCAGGGAAGAATCACGCCTGCTTTTACAACCCTCCAGCATTATAGCACATATATTGGCATGTCCCTGGTACGGCAGGCAGGTACTAATGGAGTTTTGCTCTCRACTTTCCACAGTTCTCTTTCATATGACTGACTAAAAATACTACTGGAAGACACAGCTTGCACCTTAGGAAGCACTTTACATGGGAAACAAGACTTAACATGGAAAACAGTTTTTATCTTTCCTTTCTTCTTAGCTTGAAATAGCTGAATATAATTTGACTGTGGATTTTGAAATGCACTTTAGACTTCTAATTTTTACCTGTTATATTTAGTCATGTCAAGATTATCAACAYAGTATTTGAAAGATCACATTTAGAATATTCATTAGACCTGGATATTCGACTATATTAGTCATGTTTTCATTCACCTCACAGGGGATGGAAGGAATTAATTCAGGTGAATCATCTTCTACACACTTCTTCACACTTGTCTTCAGTTGAAATGAATCACTCTGAAGAGAGGCCTATGGTCTTTCACTATCTGCAAAGGTGTAAAGGAATAGGACACGAAAGAATGTGGAGGAGATAGGCGATGGGGACTGGCCAGACTGTTCCAGGACACACTGACCTAAGTGTACCATATTCTGTGCTTGGCTTATGGCCATGCCACATACACCATGCACACAAACTCCACTCATTATCATACATTGTACCACATGATGTTTATGTGCTATTTATCTGCTATTAGCACCAATTGAATTGTACCAAGAGATGATCACAYACTTAGCAGCTGTATAAGAGCATAGGTTTCCCTTTCTGCCTCACTATGGACTGGTGCTCAGCAGTGCCTGGAATCTCCCTGTCATTCTCCTCTTGTCACCAGGAAATTGGGGAGCCCCCATGTAGAAGTGGAGGTAATAAAATCCCTAATTTGATTGTGTGCCTTCTGTTTGTGTGCCTACTCCCGATGGACACCAGGGCGACCACATCACCCCATCCCTTACAAATGGATGGAGTTCCTAGGAAAACAAGATTTAGATAAGTTATATATACAGCAAACACTATTTCAAAGGTCAAGAGAAAAAAATCTCATTCCTGTCAGCTGTAACAAGCTTCAATCCTTCGTGAAATGAAGTGTCAGCTGTAGGACTCAAGCCCCTAAGGATACGATAGGTTACTGATATCCTCAGTGTATAGTGCCTCAACAAATTGTGTATTTCATTTAAAGCTAAAAGTGCTGGAAATCCTAGTAACTGCTTTCCCTGGTTCATAGTACGATTCATGCCTATTCCCCCATAAAAGCAATGTCATTCTTAACACCTGCATTCAAATTTAGCTAATTCCATCCTCTAAAAAATGATCTGAGCAATACAGAAGATGTCACTGACTTTCAGATGATAATGAGTATCATAACCAGAAGTATAGGGCTGAACTGTTGAGGTCAGTGAACTTTTTAACATTGACTTCAGTAGGAGAAAGATTTTACCTTAACAAAACTCCTCTCCCTTGTAGGCAAAATGTAAAACCATAAAAAGTGCAAAAAGAGCTAAATGCACTTGTTTCAAATAATTAACTGCCTATTTCACTCTTCTGCTAACATCAGCACAGACTCACCGGGTTTGACTGTTGACCAAAAAAAATGACCTTAAATATATGGGTTTCAGTTAGCTTCAAGCTGGAGATAGTATATTTTTGTTGAGATTGCAGCTCTACAGCAGTAGCAATACATAAACTCGTTCTAGTGAGACAGATGCACTGAGCTATCACTGAAATGAAAATTTAAATGAAAATTCTTGCAGAAATTAATAGATACTGTTAGCTGAGGAAATGAAACTGTTTACTGTTTTTCTCATCTTTATGAATTCTAGTGATAAGCTTAAATATTTTTTAAAACTTGTGATAAATTTGTAAAAAAAAAGAATCTGCTTTACATGGAGAAAAGATGAAGATGCCTAAGAACACATATCATGGAAACATCATCACATAATCACTTAAAAGCTACACTATTACTTTCAAAACACAATAAAAATCATAAAAATATCTCCAGCGATTTGCTCTTAGAATAGGCAATTCTGAAATCTTTGAAACTGCACACAAAATGAGCAAGTGTTGCTTCAACTTTTAAATGCACATATTTTTATATTATGCATGTTCTCCCAGCAAATTTTGTTACTACAAGATTCAAAAGTCGCATTGCAGAATTTGCCTTGGAGCAAATTTCAGCTTTGTTTAAGAAGGAATTCTATGAAGTTAATCTGTGGCAAAGAGTATTTATTTTGTCTCTGAAGTTCAGTCAACTTTTCAATGAAATGCAATAATCATCTCTCTTTGGCAGTGCTACAGTGAAAGCTTACATAAGAAGATGAAGAGCTGTTTATTCTTCCCTCAAGTGGTAGGAAGTTTTTTATGCTCTGTACCTGTAGGACTTAAAAATCATTTACATCATTAGGGAAAAAACCATGTCTACCCTGGGAAAATTATCTTGCACCGATATAAGAGGTTGCCAGATAAATGTTTTATGTTAAAGATAGAGGTCTACTTTTGGGGAATCAAGGGAGGTTTTGCAGAATGAAGTTAGAGGTAATTAGTCCTTGCACTAGAGTCACAAATACTTACCCCAATCTGAAATGTTCATTTTCTAGAGAGCCAGCAGACCAGTAGCTACTTTAGTGTTTCTATTGAACAGAATTCGAGTGCAGAATTGTGGCTGTGTTGTGAAGCTACTAGGTACATCTGAGAGCCATTTAAATGCAAATAGGATTTGAGCTGTTTGTCAGTGACTAAAAACAGTCTTCCAGGCAACTGCCTTAGTAATTAGAAACCATCTGGTATCATGAAAGAAAATGGTCCTTTTAATATATCCACAGGCCAAAAGGATGCACTTTATCTCTTGCAACAATAAAAACACCTATGCTTGTATCTTAGAGTTCTGGCAATTAAAATGCAAAATCAGCCCCATCTTGCTATTTTTCCTCTAGGTCTCTGCTGGAAGAGAAATAAATGAAAAGCATGGAGGAAAAAGTACCAAAAAAACTACRAAAAGATATTTTAAGAACAATAGACACTAACAGACAAGTACCTGACAAAATGAAGGAGTCTTGCTAAAATCCTTTCTTTCTTTTTACGCAAGACTATGAAAGAAAAACAAAAAGATACATTTCACTGTTTATACGTCAAATCTCCTAACAAGATCAGATTCTGTATTTCCAGGGTACGATATATAGATATGTATTCAATGGAGACCAATTTTTCTAAGCTTCTCTCTTTGCCTCTAAGAACTTCAGATTTCAGGATTTTAATACTGCAAAAATTGAAATGAAAACACTCTAAGTCTGAGCTATCCCTCACCATCTTTCTTGCCATGCTAATATATCCTAGAGATATGGGCATATCAAACTTTATTAAAAAAGAAGACCTCTTTAGTGTTAGAGAAATTAGATGAGAGATTAAATGATTACTTAATTACTGATGCCAGGTAATTAGAGAAAGTTAAACTGACAATTGCAGTGGTTCTCTTCTTTGTATCTCATCACCTTCCACATCATATTCACATTACATTTACAATTTTCAGCTCAATTTGGCAGTCTGCAGCAGCTGGTCACAATACCTAAATTTCAACTGTTGTCAATAAGAGAATTCCACTGTAGTTGCTCAAAGGATATGGTTCCTTCGCACGGTGAAACTGTTGAAACATTAAAATTTGTGCAACTATTCAGCCATATAAAGGTGCAATGGTAGATCAATAGTAGTTGAGATTAGCTCTCATGGGAATGAGATCTAACAGCAAAAACATTACAGGCTATCAAATTAAATATGCATCTTCTGTAGGTTATAAAGGAGCCTGTATCATCTTGGGGATGGATGCATCAACTGTGTTTCTGGGAGTGTATACTACTCCAGATAGTGAAGCTCTTCCCACATGCTCTTTCCACATTTCTCAAAATCACAACTCTATTTGTTCTTCATATGCTTGACAAGAGAGTTGCTAGCTTCTCTCAAAAATAGAAAACAACAGAAACACTGAAATGCAGTCGTCAAAACAGTGAATAGCAAATGTACCAAGTGTGTGTGTGAACATTTCCACAATTCAGTTAGTTAAAAAATAGTATTTTTAACTTGTATATTTAGATGAGTGCTGAAACTGAAATCTCCTTTCAGGTAAGTCCTCAACACTCAGGTTTCTCCACCTCCTAGTGCTTTGGGACAAACTTGCTCTTAACAATGAAATTAATTTATATGAGCATAATCTGTCATYTGAGGAATAAAGCTATCTGAGGCCATCAACTTTGAATTATAATGTTTCTTCTGTCTGTTAGGTGTAGGGTTCCCAGTTAAGCTGTCTTGTCACTCTTTTACTGTGCATACCTTCTATACGGATCAACTCCATTACTGTTTAGTACTCAAAAAAGACGTCTATCTATGTTAATGGACTGTTTTATTGCCTTATTTCAATAATTACATGGCAATACAAAGAATTTCCCAATATGTTTCATTCATTATTCTTGTGTGTAATAACTATTCAAGTGATTAATTTYTTTATTAGAAGCTATTTATTCTCCTTTAGTATATGATATTTGAGTTGCTTTACTGTGTACTTTTAAGTTATATCCTACGTATACCTTAATAAAGAGAGCAAAACTCTATAGCCATTGAATTCTCCATAATTTTTGGTTAATTTTCTTTGCAGACTTGCTCTTTTTATTGGCAAGTTCAACCATTTCATCTCAATTCCCAGTTAATGCACATACATTAATTTGATAAGAGAAACTAGCAAAATATATTTTTGATTATTTAAACAGTGAAAATTTTGTAGATACCGTTAGAAATAACATCTCTTAAAAGTTTCTTAAAATTTTAAGACAACTTCTAAATAGTCTCCATGTAGATTTCATTACAGTTCCAGAGATACCTAGAAAAGTTTCTGGAGAACACATCCAGAAACACATCCAGAAACACATCATAATGCAACCAAATGCACACTTAAATGAATTCTAACATTCTTTTATATTTCTGTGTTATCTCATAAATAGATAAATATGTGATTTGTTTTAGGCAGATATGAAAAAAAAGGGAAGTTTATTGACATTCCTGTAATTTGACCACTTCAATTTATCATATTCTTTAAAACATTAGTGTATTTTGCTTTGCCAAAGTAAAGACATAAATCTTCATCCATAATACTAATTACAGTCATTGGTTCATAATGTTACTCATTCACATGACTGAGTTTCCATATCACTCTTACTGATACAAATGGTTTCCTTGCGTGACTTTTCTTGCCAAAGCTGATGAAAAGTTTATAGTCTATGTCCTTCGTAATTTGCTAGCTTGGCTTTACAAAATTAAAATTAAATAATAAAGATGATGTAATTTACATGGCATAAAGGAAAATAATGTGCCACACTTTCAGCAATGTGATCCTGCTAACAATATAAAGTTGCATGCTACCAACATTCTCTTGCAAGTTAGGAAAAACGAATCATTACAGCAAGCACTATTTTAGCAGTTTTGGTTAATGTTCTTCCATTAAGTGGAAGAACTAGTGTTCAGAAAATGATAAACCAGACCATTTTAAATAAAAAATAAAAAATAAAAAATAAAAAATAAAAAATAAAAAATAAAAAATAAAAAATAAAAAATAAAAAATGAAAAATGAAAAATGAAAAATAAAAAATAAAAAATGAAAAATGAAAAATGAAAAATAAAAAATAAAAAATAGATTAAGTTTAACATTTATTAGTAAGCTATGCAATATTAACCTTCAAAAAACAGTAACCCAAAGTCAAATTGAAGTTTTGGTGCATCATTATTTACGGTCATGCAAATCTGTTCCACAGGATATAACTTTGAAAAGCTTACTGGTACACTTTTCTAAAGATTAAAGACCTAGACAAGACTGTGTCTCTACAAATGAAATAGGAAGGACCACATCAAAGAATATACAAAATATCACAAGAGCCACTTAATCAAAGTGCATCTTTTCATGAGAAAACAAATTAGCAGACACAGCTATCTTTCAAGAAAAAAAAAACAACAGTTTTGATTTAATTTCCAGTGGTACCAGAAAATGTTTGTTTCAGGCCTTTGTCCAGAAATCAAAGAGATGAGCATCTTCATGTCAAAGGGCAAAAAAAAAAAAAAAAAAAAAAACAAGAAGGAGGTATCAGGGTTATCTGGGCTTTTGGGCAACAGTCTACACTCCTGGACTGTCTCTGAACATCTGGCTCCTTTTCTTTCAGGTTCCTTCCTCCTCTCTTCACAACTCATTTGTTTTAGAGACATAGAAACTGTGATCCACAGTGCCTAAACTCTCTGAGTTTTGCAGTAAAGACTCCTAGAAATCTTGGCCACCTAGGATTTCTTGGCCACCTGGCTTTTAACCAGGCTTTTAAACCTCTTGGTAACAAGGTTTTAAGGTTCTCAGTTCAGGCATCTCAAACAAGCAAGGAGAAGCAAATTATGTGAACAAATATAAACATTCACATGTGAGTAAGTTGTGCTTATTCTCTTCATAATCAGTGGGGAGATAAAGCTATTTAGTGGGCATAGTTATTCAGATCTATTTAAAACAACACCATAAACATAAACATTAAAAGAATTCTGCCCATACTACTTGGGAGTGACTACACCCAAGTAAACATATGCCCTACAGATATTTGAAGTCAAGTATCATGTAATTAATCAATAATCAGAAGCCAAAAGCCTGAATCCATTGTGCTTTATACGATCCCAGGTATTTAGAACTTCATACATCTATATGTCTTGAAAGAGAATTCTTCCCTTGGAAAATGACTAACTGAGGTAGGGTGGAGGATTTACATTTTATACTTTTTCTTAAATTTGAGAAATTTCTTTGGGAAAAATAATAACTTTTAACTCTCTGTCATTTATTTTAAAATAAAATGCTTTAGTTTGCAGCAGCTTTGCAATGTCTGGATCGCTGTTACAGAAATAGAAATTTCAAAAATTATTCTTCCTCAACAGTCACACAGAAGTCTATAGTTTTATGTTGGCACTACTAATTCTCTTTACAGTAGCTGTGAAGGGTAAGTGAAATCTCTAGCAACACTGGATTTTGGTTCTGAATGTCAAGGATTCACAAAATAGAGTTAAGASAAATTTTAAATATAAATTCTTCCCTCCCCGCTTCCCTCTAGAACTAAAAAAAAAAACCTAGAAATTAATCTGCTTTATTCCACATCATCTACCAATGTCTTTTATGGAGATAAATTCCTGCTTCCTAGAGCAAGTATTCCAAAGCTGACCAGCATTTCTTGGACTTTCAGGTTCACCATGAGCAGTGAGAAATATACATATAGCCATCTTCATGATCAAGTTACAACTATTACGTCTCCAGCATCTTCTGCAGTTCCAGGAAAGGAGGCCACTTGCTTACAGCAGACTTCTGCAGGGAGTCTATTCATTTTAGGAAGTAAAGGCATGATCCAAACCCCGCTGAAGTCAATGGAAAAAGACTCCCATTGACTACAATGGGCTCTGGATCATGCCCTAAATACAATCTCTTCATTAATGCAGGATTAATAATAAGATGTCTTTCCAGGAGCCTGGAAGTACTTAGGGTCTGGCAATTTCAGCAGAATAAAATTCACTTACAGCTGCAGTCCACTGGAATGTGAAAGGTGAAGATGATGTCTTTTTCAGTGACAAGAAAACCTTATCTGGGAGCATTTTTGGTTCCTAAATATGTTCAGTCCTTTTATTTCAGCCAGATTCCTTAGGCATCCTAATAAGAAAACAGAACAAATGAAGCCCAGGAAACACATGCTGTCCAAAACACGCTTGAAAATACAGTGTAGGTCATGATTTCACCACTGATGATTTGGGGAAGATATCAGGGTAGAGTCTGACTACACAGGACAAACTACAGGATTGTAGCACAGGTAACTATATAGAGGTTATTATTTTTCTTATTCTTATTCTAAATTAACAGATGAGTTAAGATACAAAGTTCGTCAAAGACTATTCTCAGTTTGTACAACAGAAACAGAATCAGTTTGTAAATGATGAAAAGTGGCAGAAAAATATTAATGTTGGAAATTATAATAACCTTAAGGACCCTTAARTTCTTTGAATTTGCAGATGTGCATGGTGAAATAATGTTATATTAGTACAAGTTTTGACAGATAGTAAATGAATAGAATTACTGCACTGTTATTAAATCTGATATAAAATATATCTATATTATCATCAGTTTTATAAAAAATAAAAATATCAGGCAAACAAATTCTGTGCTTTTCCATATAAAACTTCTATTTCTGATAAGCCATTGGACAGATTAACCATTTCATAATATATCTGTATCCATTGTTTGCATTTCATTCAGTATCATTTGCAATACTTAATATTCAACCTTGGCTATTCATATTGACAACAAGAACAGTCTAGAAATTTAACTTTTTTTTTTTTTTTTTTTGTAATCAATTTTCTCATTGTTTCAATAGAAGGTAATATCCAAACTCGTTCCCTCATTCCTTGAAACTCTTCTTGAAACCCTTGAAAAATATTCTCATTATTATCTCATTCTCCCAGAGTAACAGGTTAATTTAGCCTAAGTACTGCCTTGCTTATGCAAGGACTCTCACAGAGTTGCAAAGACTCTCACAGAGTCACAGATAAACTTCAGGTTCGGATTACTGGTACGAATCAGCTCAGACTTATATGTATCTCTCCCAGAGACATGAATGTTATAATAAAGCAGATTTTTTTTGCTCTTTAATTAGAAGCAAACAAAACCACTCAGCTTTTTTTTTGTTGTTGTTGTTGTCATTGTTGCTTATCCAATTTTAAAATCTTGAAAGTTTCTGGCACAAGGAAATTTCCCTTGCTCTAGAGTATAASTGCAATCACATCTAAAACTCATGTAGACATGAATAATTCCAAAGACCAGATCTGAKATAAATGTTTGCAACATTTGTATTACCCTTCATTTTCATCTTACAGGTTCTGACCAGAGATACTACTCTAGTTTAGAACTCAATATTTAGCAACACAAAAGCTAACGAAAGTTGCAAACTTGTTGARCAAATTAATATGTAATCAGTCCTGTTTCATTCAAACTGTAGTCTTTGAAACACAATGGAGAAAGCGAAAACATCCCCCAACCTGGATCAGATTAAAACATGACAGAATCTCAGAGACAATTTGCACAACACTGGCTGATTCTGATATAGACCAAAGGAACATTTACGGGAGTTCCAATTAAACAACCAAATATGGTTGTTTAAATTTAAACCATTAATTATCTTTGACATGTTTTTCAATTTACTCAAGAATTAACATTTACCACTTTCCAGACTAAAGATATGGCAATAATTGGCAAGATCAGTAGATATCAAACCTCTCAAAGCAGGGCTTAACAACTGCTTGCTTGAAGCATGCATAGCTTGGCTGCTGGAATTAGCTTGAGTCATTGGATTATCAATGACACCATGATCTATGCCTCCTATTTCATTTAACTGAACAAACACTCAATATCTGCCTCTAATACCTCGCAGTGACACTGGACAAAATTCAGATCCTGGAAATTTGTCCAAGCTATACAGCGATTAGAAAACTTCTCCCATTAATTTTCAGACAGAAAGGGAAAGCATTAGACAAAATAAAACATCTTGGATGGGGAGGATCTCACAGCATAATGCTGTTTTGAGAAAAACTCTTCCATATCCTTACTGTAGATACAGAAAGGAACTTTAAATGTGCAGAGGAATGCACATATTCCTCACACATTCCTCAGAGGGAAAGGCTAATACTGTAAAGACATCACATACGTATACATCATATACTACTTTAAAAATCAACAATTAGACAAAGGCATCTACATATTAAATAAGTTGTTTTCAGCAGGTCTAAGTCTTTCGATACATATCTCAGACTACAGTTTTCAGTTCTTAGTGCTCCCTAGAGAAATAGAGAAATCAATAAACAAGGCCATAACAAACTCACAAGACAGTTTTGTCATTGAAAAGACTTGCAAGTTGCCAACAGTTTAATTCTTACAAGGAGAGAGTTCACACATCTAACACCAGAGAACACATTATTCAAGATTTCAGAATAGAAAAAAAATACTAGATGTAATTATATTGCACACCTTTAGAAGTCACTTGCTACTTTTGGCAAGTCTAGTAGGTTGGATGAGATTTTATTTTCTCCCCCTCCACTTCCCTAATTTCCTACAGTTACTACATCAAAGAAAATAATTTTGATTTTCATGAATATCAGATGCTTACAAAAGTCTTCAACTGCCAACTTGCATGTACTGATACACAGTRCACACTTGCATGGAAGAGAGACAAGTGCTGATCTTTTCGACCTTCACAATGCCTAAGTGAGTACAGCATAACCTTCACGTAGAACAAAATCATAGCTTTCAGATGTGCAAATGAAAGGACAATAATATATATAAATAAAAATATTATCCAGGCAATAATACTGGAGTATATTCAGTAGCCCAGCAAGTACATGGACAGTAGACCAAATCTGAACAAATATCATGAAAATGATTTTCTTCTTTCCCTCTTTCCTCTCTCTCCACCACTCAGATAAATATCACTCCAGTGCCAGAACAWCCCAGCATTCCAAGTATTTTTCCAGAAGCACTTTTTGACTTGCATCTCCTTCTTAGTCTTATCAGCTTCCCTGGTCCCTGATATTTTGCCTTTTTTCCTGTACTGTTAACCGTAGCAACCAATGCCACAAACTGCATCAAAAACCATTAATCTCAGTTGGCACTGATGCAGTGATAAGCACTGATCTCAGGGGTTTGCAAAAAGGAATGTGAATGGATAAAAATGTAATGAAGCTTCAATAACAAAACTGAGTATCAAGAATATCAATCTTGTTTTCAAGTTGGACCTTCCATGACAAAGGAGGGTTATTTTCTTCAGAGAGAGTRCCTTGATGAGAAACAGATTTTACAGCCTAGGATGTTAAACAAAACTTCAGGCTCTGTCTTCAAACAGTTAAGATCAACATTAATTTTGTTAACCATTTTATTATTATTATTATTTTTATTATTATTATTAAAAGAGACAGTGAATGCATACCTTCACTAGAAAATAATTGTGTTCATAATTGTGTTTTTCTATTTGTAGAAAATCGTCAGAACGGAAGCATTTTGAAAATAAACAACCCCTCTCTTTACCTATACACAAAGGAACTCTTAATTGAAACTAATGAAAGATAGAAGAAAAAGCAATAACACCACCTGAGAGAGAGACATAATAGCCTGAGATATTTAATATTTTAATTGGTTATCTGGAAGAAATGTGAAACTATACATTATGAGTTTTACCCTAGCCTTATTAAAGTCTGTGGCAAAAAGCCCAGTGAGTTCAGTGGGGCCAAGATTAAGTCTTAATTGAATTAAGCAGCAACTTCAGATAGAATAAGTTACCTTTTTTTCCCCATGCTAGGAGAAAGAAATAACAAAGATTTATTGGAAATAGCCACAGAGGCAGGTAATTGAGTTAGTTCTGACTGGGATCAAAAGAAATAAATAATCATGAGGAAAGTAACTTTGGGTGTGAATTCATGGAATTATTAGTGACAGACACTGAAGTTAACACTAGCAATACTGACTGTCCTATTAAAGAGCTTAAAACCTGCTTAAAGGTTTTAAAGAGCTTAAAGGGTTTAAAAGTTAAGGTTTTAAACCTTAAAGGTTTAAAGAGCTTAAAACCTGCGTAAAACATGCTGAGTTCTATCTAAATAYAATAAATGACAAATACTTCTCTGAAGAAAGAGGCAGAATTAGCTGCACATCCCTATGTGATTGCAGGTTCCACTGTCAAGCAGCTACTTGTAGTAAGTTCACATGTGAAGGAGCTACCCACAGGCTTTACTCCTCCATATACTAAAGGCAAGAGGAGCTACTACTTAAATACCTTCTTTTCCCTTTCTCAGCAGAAGGGTAGCAGCACCTTGGGTCTCCTGCTGGCTGCCACTAGTTGCTGTCATCTCCCTGACTGTGTTCAGCTGCAAGACTGAGTTGTGGGGAAAAAAGRGGCTACACTTTACAAGGCATGCTAGGTAGCAGCCCCTCTCAGTCATGTTCAGGAACTCCTGTTCAACTGTTCAACTCCTGTTCAACATGAACAAGTCATGTTCATGACTCCTGTCCCAGGAGGACAATTTCTGTCATATGGGAAGCTAAGGATGAAACATCCCAGATCAGATGCAGAAAGAGAGACCAACTCTACTTAATGAAAATTAATGCTATCAGATGCTAACGAAGCAGAATAATATAAAAGAGAGAGCTTGAATCTGGACATCTCATGTTCTGTTGGTGTCGGCAAGAGAAATCTTCTTATAGAAAAGTTTTACAGTGGGTTAACTTCTAATGTAGAGTAGGATTATAGAGGAAAGTAAACTTACTTTGAGACGTGTTTCAGACAAGGCTGTGATATTATTCTATTCAAAGAGTAAATGGTCACTAGTCCCTTTGGCTTTTCCTACATTTATTCTATTGAAAGCCCAACTCACCCAAGAACTTTTAGCAGCAGGATTCAGCTTTAAGACACACACTCTGACTAATAGCTTTTAACATTCTTTAAGAGAGATTAAAAGCCATAAAAACAGTAACAAAACACAAATAAAGCAAGTGCTGAGTGTTTTTAGCCATGATCTGGTAGAACAGATGTTTTATAAGTATTATGACATTTTAATTGCATAATTTTTCCCCAGAATAAAATGCTATCAGCATCCTCAGCAAGCTGACTGATAAATCTTTAAAGTTTATGTTCAAAGAAGTTGAAATACATTTTGTAATGCCAAATATAAAATGATCTGGGAATGGATGAAAGCCTTCCTTTGTATTTCTCAGTCCAGCTTCTGTGGGCAATAYGTGTCCAAATACTTTCAGCATTAGCTTGAGAACATTTGCAGTTTTCAGCAATTTGATGACTGCTTATTGCTGTCTGGCGATACATAAGCCCTTGTGTTCATGCTGAAGCATCCATGTACCTGGGAGGTATGCATACTAAATGGCAGGAAGCAAGCCATATTATAAAATTGATTGCACATGCACCACGTTTTTACAAATTAGAATGTGTTAAAACTCCACTATGTACACAATTTAGAGAGAGATTCATTATTTTTGTTCAAACTTGATCTTCTCTCAAGAAAAAATCTTCTTCCAAAGAGTAGCTATTGAGATAATCATAACTCTTATCATGAAAGAAAATATCTTGATTCTGCTTTTGTTTTCCCTTTCACCTTTGCAATGTCTGTTATCAGTTTAGACATTAACATCTGGAAAAAATAAAAACAAATTTGGCTCTTCGGAAGTAATTCTGCACTGACTTTTCACTTAAGGTCGCAACTAGATTTATGCGGTTTGGCTCCTTGAATGTGGTCTTGTATTACATCATGGCATTTTTCTCCTTCAAACAACTTATTATGATTACAGTACTGGCTAAATGCCACACCTGTGCATAAGTACATTTTGCTAGGAGCTACAAGAAATCTATAGTACATTTCCTGTTTCTAGTAGATTTATAAAATATATATGGCAAAGGAGAGTGTCTGACTAATTTTCTAACTGCTTTCAAGAGTACTGAGATATTTAGACAGTTCATAATTTGTAGAACTACATGAAACAAACTTAATTAAAAAGTTAGTAGCCAAAGCCTGATCCAAGTCTAAAAGAAATTCAAGAAATTCATTAGATGATCTGGAAATTTACAAACAGGAAAAGAAGTGGCTCTTTTCCATGGCAGGTTGTACATTAAGTGTATGCAATAGTGTACAATTTTTTTTTCTTTTTACTTACCACTGTTGGATTTGGACATTTTTTTTTTCTTAGTAGCCTTCTCTGCTTGCCATTTCCTCTTGCTTGTAGTSTGAAACTGAGGGAAGTTAGAACTGTTTTCAAATAAGGCAAACAGATCTCCACCATAAACCTAGCAGGTTAAAACAYTAGGATTTTTTTTTCTTCCCTAATATTAGGTGGATCCATGTACCTATAATACTCATAATTTGGTCTTCACACAGAGAAAATATTTTAGTATTCTTGAGGCATAATGTTTTTTCTTCTCTTTTCTGACCGAGATTATACTCATCACTGACAAAAGTCAGCTGCAAACTGAATAAGTTCCTCAAATGTCTGAAGGCGCTGGAAGAGTCTTAAAGTATTGATAAACCTCAAGAAAAGTTAATTCTAGGTCTTCAGAACTTCATGCCCAAGATAAATTTAATGGCATTCAACAAGAAGTCTTTAAGATGAGTGTTTATCAATAAAAAATGCTAAATAAAAATCCACACAAAGTAGCAAGATATATTTTAAACTAAATTAGCTATCCTGATATTTCAACTTCAACTCCTAAAATGTAGAACAAATATAGATAATATAGTTAGTATAGACACAATTATGGCTAGACCTAACTAAATGAGTTTAGTTAGCTAAACTAACTTTCTGCATTGTTTACTGTCTTCTACTATTATTGCTATAGCAGAAAATTGGATTTGCAGTGCTGATAAAAATGACAGTAGGACAAGCTGAAAAATAAAGATCATTTCCTTCAGATTATCCAACTTTAGTGTCAACAGCAGTGAAGGATGAAGCCCACTCTGATAGAGTGAATGAAAAGATGTTCATTCAGGTATCATCCAGGAAAAAAAAATCCATAAGAAAAGAATTCTCCTAGTGACTTTAGTGAATACTACTCCCTTAATAAATTATCAGCTTGCAGTAAGCAGCAGTGTATATTTACATACACTATAGGGAAATAAAGGAGATGGTAAGTTTTGCAGTATTTCATGGTAGCATTTAGATGATACTAAATAACACATTGTACTTTTTAGCAGTCACATATCATGTCCTATGTCTCTTGCTTCTTAAAGATTGTATTTGATAATTTTTCAAATGTTTTCTTCAGCATGGTGCACAGATTATACAGAAAGGAGCATGTACAAAGTCTGTTTGCTCTGAGATACAAGAATCACCATTTTTCTCAAAGCATTTAAAAAGTTCCTGAATGTTCCTCTCTCTCCTCTCTTTTTTGTGATTCTGTAATTCCTCCTTTTCCTCTTCTTACTCCAAACAGATGTGTATTTAAAACACTATGCTATATAAAGTTTAAGTTCCTGTTGAGATTTTGAGAAAAGTTTATGCCTGTAGAGATTTCTGTCTTTTAATCAACACCAGCTGAATAATAAAATCTGACAGAACTAAAATCCTGTACAGTACTCTCTTCTACTTTTTTTTAATGCATCTTGAATCTAATCATTTTCCATTCAGTTAAATTCTAATGATACCAAATGACACACAATTGCATTTTAAAATGTCATGTATTATTTATATCACAGCCAATAACTTTCCTCTTGAGCTCYCTCCAGTTGCAAAAGGTACCTTCACCTAATAGACACATTTGCAACACAATATGTGTACAAAAAGAGGGAAGGGTAAAATTAAGAGTTTTGGCTAAGTTTAGGCTAACTAGGAGACTTGGCTAAGTTATTACTAGCTAACTCACACTGTTTCATATTTGCCTAGGTTAGTTTATACTTTGCCTAGGTTAGTTTAGACTTTCCACTAACACGATAAATCTAGACAAGATTCTGAATGTTATTAAGCTATGCTCAAATCACAGTACAAGTCTTTCAGCCTGGATCGTTGCCACCAAACTTAGATCACTGCTGAAGAAATTCCTCCTGTAGGCAAAGCTGTAATGTACTGTTACTAAATAGGTGCCAGATATGCTTAGAATATCAAGCAAAAACACCCCATGGGCGTTTTTTGTGAAGATTTAAGTGATGCACCAAAGCAGTCTGTAGAATGTGGGAGTGAAAAAGTTGGAAATCAATTAAAAATTCCTTCAATTGGCAAGAAAAATACAAAACAGAAACTAACTCTGAAAAAAAAGAGAGCAATACATCTCTCTTGCCAGCAAATTCAGTTGTATCTGAAACATCTGTCCTAAAATAGAGCATATCAGCTCTTTGTTACCAAGTGTTAAATTGTTAAACTGCTATGTAAATATGAAATTATTGTCTTCTTCAGCTGTGTTTCATTTTATGATAAGGTGAAAAAGATTGGAGTTAGGATTGGTAACTTATGCTGCTAGTCTTATAATTGTTAAACATATTATTGCTGCATTTTTCACTGTAAAAATACACTTACTTCAGGTTTATGGTTCTCTTTCACTGTTTTATATCCTTCTCTACCCTTAAGGGGTTAGTTAAGTACAGAGCATTTCAGTGTGCTTTGAATCCTTGATTTTTCAAGAAAAGGCACAGAGCTGCTCACCATCTTCTGAAGGACCTTTCAAAGTCCTTCAGCACTACGGAAGGACTTAGGAATGAAAGCACCTTTCTCCAGTTAAATTTTATGCTGTGCTTCATTAGGGTAGCTAATACTGCCAAGCAAATACTGCAATTCACTTCCAAGCAAGTGATTATTTATTAATTATAATTTTCACTGAACTGAGAAAAGTAGTGGAATCTAAATGGATGATGCAAATAAGAGATTGAATATAGGCCTACATTTTTCTTAGAACAATTTCAGATGGAAAGGATCTGATGCAGCTGGACAGTGGRTTTAACCAGATCCCTGCATCTAGGACTAGTGAAAAAAAAATATTTAAAATAGTTGCAACAAGAACCATTGTTACCTTTCATATCCCTCTACAATTAAATAAATGTCATGTAATCTTTTTCTTTTGAAACCACTGTTTTGGTAGTTAAATGTACTTACTATAGCTCTCATGTGAGCCGAGAAGGATGGACTAAGAACAGTAAATTTATCCAGACTAGTTTAAGTAGACCAGGACGCCAGGGCAGCCTTGCTTTGCATTTCAGCACCAGGGAAATCCCTGCCTGCTTACATTTATGCCAATAACAATTAAATCATTTCTAGAGCCCTGCATATGATCAGTACTTACGACTGTGATGTCTTGCCCTTAGGATAAACCAGGATCACACTCCAGCCTTCCCTTAGRGGAAAAGACAGGGATGTAAGGCAGCTTGGCGCTTTTGTGCAGGCCTGCTCCATCAGCAGTGAAATGTGGGCAGTCTCCATCCTTTTTTTTCTTAACATGGACTGCTGGATTGCCAGGCTATGTCCTGGTAACAGTTTGTTGCTTGAAGGGAAGGTAATTCCCTTTCTTCCTACAGCAATATTGAGAGTTTGGGCATGAGCAGACTTCCTCTTTCTGGGAAGGAAAAGGAAGGGAAAGCAGCTGCTCCTGCTTCCTGGGAGACAACTGTGCTGGACCATGGCAGGCAGTTGCCAGGCTATTCAGCACTGAGGCTTATGAAGAGGCGTGAAGGAAGATAAGAAAGTGATTTACATCATGTGGAAGGCGCTGCTAATATAAGCAGAGCATAGGAGGAAACACAAATGTGCTTGAAGTAAAACTAGCTTCAATGATAATGCAGATATTACAGGGGAAGTATGGCAATGAACATTAATTTTTCTTTGCAGTACCTTGAGGTATGACTACAGTAGGGGCGAGATAGAGGTAGATGGCACAGGCAACCCTCATGCACTGTCATTAACATACAAACCCAATATCTATAATAAGTTTGTATAATTAAAAAAAAAAAAAGTTTGTATAATAAAACATAAATAAAACATTTCCAAGGTTTTGTTGTGCTATATCAGTTATTTAAGACAACTTATAGATACATGTTCTGCTACCACGTATTTGCAGTGTGTGGTTTATAGACTAGGAAAGGTTAAGTTTCTCTGAAGTGATCTCTGAGGAAGAGCAGGGGAAGAGCAAACAGAAGTGGGAGAGTATCTCCAGTSAGCTGATCGAACTTCAGCCTTTTCAATTAATTTGGGGGAGAGAGGGGAATAGGGAAAAAATCCCTGTGAACAGAAATGAAACACTACAGAAAGAAAAATGCAGAATGACCACTAGAAGGTAGAGCTGATGCTAAAGTATTGATGGGTCCAGGGCTATGAGTCCAGGACTCTGCATCTAGTGCCGAGTCAGCAGTGAGGAGAGATGAGGCTCCAGGATCAGATATAAAGTTCTAAAGGAGCTCAAAACTGTGCAATTTTCTCTCTTTACATAATTGCATTCTGCAATGATGGAATATCCCTACCTGGCAGCAGAGATTTTTCACATAAAGCAAGCAGGGAACAAGCAAATAGAGAAAGCCAATTTCCTGTTTTCAAGACAGACTTCCTACACAGCAGACATGGGCAGTACATTTTTTTTGGTGGCTAAAAAAAGCATTGCCCCTAAGATGTCTGTAGATATATGAATGGATATGAGAAACCATCCTCTTATTTTAATTGGCATACCCCACTCTCTTTCTCTTGTCTCTGCCTGATTTAGTGTTAATAATTTCTTCCATTTTCTCTTATTCCCTCTTGTTGACACAGTAGTGATCTCTGAAAGAGTTATTTTACTGTGTTATATCCTTAAGAGGTTTGATAGTATCTCTGGCAGAAAAATGGAGAAATAGAAGTATGAGGTATTAACATTTCTCAAAGCCATTTCTTTTCTCCAGAATATTTTCAGGATTGGGGAATGACTGAAAGGTTTACACTAGGGTGGATTAGAAATGGRCTTCACGAGATTTTCAAATGATGATGCAAACAAGACTTCACAAGCTGAAAAGGCGATAATGCCCAGAGGGGAGAAGGGTGGGTAGGACTATTTATTCACACTAGCACCCTAAAAAGAAAAGTAAATACATAACTTTACAGTCATGGGAGAAAGGGGGATAAGGCAGGGGAAGAAAATAAAGCAAAACTCTGGATAATACAGCAATGCATTGAGATAATAAAACCCCGTCTTTAAAAAATATACTTGTATAAAAATGAAGCATACTGAGAACATGGCTATACATCACAACATTACACCAATCAAACCAAAACACCCCTGTAATACCATTCTCATCCTTAGCTTAAGACAAAAATGAGATAAAATGCATAAAGCTAACCGTTGCAGCTCAGCTAATCCACACATTTTTACTCATATAAGAAATACATGTCAATTCAGCAAGCCACAAGTCTTTTCCTGCTTAATGCAATAAGGAAAATTTCACTTGTATATTTTATACAAGTACAGCTAATTGAAAAACTTGCTTGAATGGTTTGAATGTTTTTGTTTTTTTTTAATGGGGCTTCATAATAATGAAAATTGCTCATAGCAAATTCAAAACATTTACTGCAAGACTTCAACTCCTTTCTATAAATATTTTGAGTTGTATAAATCATGTTAAGATATTTTATAACTTTCTTGTGACATCACAAAATTGTATTTACTGTTTGTAAAATTCTGGACTAAGTTGTTATTTGCACTGACTACGTATAGTTTATGGTTTTTTTTAAATTAAAACTTTCGATTATTATATTTTAACTACTTTTAAATTCTTTTTTTTAATTTAATAATAATTTTGGCTTTTTATCATATTATTCCAGAATAGAGATATTTTGTTGTTTATAATGGTATTTTTATTTAAGGGTATACCTAGCTATTAGAAAACATGTTCATCAAAAAGTTTTCAAGCTAGGGTATACAAGTAAGCATTGTCATTTTCTACTGGTAAAGATTTTTATGCATCTCACTTTCTTTCACATGAAAGTTATTCCATGTTTAAGAAAGCAACACATGTTTATGAATGCAACACATATTTATACCCATGTTTACTGCAGTTTAGTTATTTTAGTTAATGAATGTCTCACAGGAAAAATCATAAAATGGATTCAAAGGGAAGGAGGAAGTAAAAACCTCTACATTTCAGTAGTATTTAGGCACTTAAATACATAGCAGCTTTAAAATTCAAGGCTTCAGCATTTGGTCAATATAAATTCCTCCAAGATAAATATCCATGTTATGATTTCACTTTACGTATTTATAAATATATATGCGTGTGTGTGTGCATACATACATTTTTTTTTTTCAGTAAGCCTTTCATTCTCCCTTATTTGATTTTATAAGAAAAGCACTCCAGAGTGACGATGACAAAAATATTATTATATTGTGCTTAAAAACTGATCTTAAAAATAAGGCTAGTAAGAAAGAATCTGAACTTGGAAACAAACTGATTTAGAAATTACCTATTTGCACATGCTGAAAATCCATGGAATTGAGATGAAGAATTCTCAGTAACTGCAGAGAAGACAGGGCTGGGTTTCACAGCTAATAAGTGATAATAAAAGAATTATTCAAGCTAAAAAATAGATTGCATAAAATATATTACAAATATGGTTACTGAACCAGAATTACTCCTAAATTATATCTGTAGATATTGGTATTGTTTTGTAGAAAGAAATTTGGTGTAATTATATAAATTTTGTATCATATATTTAAAGAGCAGATATAAATGACCATACTGTTGCTGTCCACCTTTCAGATTTTCTCTTTTTTTTTTTTTTTTTTTTTTTTTTTCAGTCTATTCTGTAGGCGTTTTTGTGTTTTTAGGGCTTAATAAGTTAGAGAGCTTAGCGAAAGTAGATGATATAGTATAGCACAGGGCATAGAGCTTAGGGCATGGCGCTCGGAAGATCTCGCGATGTCACGGGAGTTAGGAGTGTAATTAATTTATGCAGTTTACTGATAACCCCATGCCATACAAGTCGAAAAGTAGAAATTAGTGTCTCGATTGGGCAGTAGGTGAKTTTCCGCATTCAGCTGGAGTATATAGGCAGACTGAACTGCGCAATAATCGCCATTTTGCCGCATCCCCCATAGYGATAACTGTGCTCCAGGGCCCTGGGGTGAGGACAACCCCRGGTCAGTCCAGSTAACGAACAAGGCTTGCCGACCCCCGTCGGCAACACTATTCATAATTTAGGAACATCCATSSAATATTATTACCTTTTTAATAATAGAAATAATGCAGAAAAAAACATGTATTAAAAAACCATGAATGACAGAATTTTTTGAAGATGGATTTGAGGTTTGTTTTGAGACAGAATTTAGAAGATAACACTCTAAATGGCACTCAGACTAGGATTTTAGGCACGGTTATTGAAGTCTTAAATAGATTTTTTTTTAACTTTAGGTAATCATGTGATACTACAGCTTACAGTATTTTCTTCATAAACTAACTCCTAAGGTTTGATTGAAGTGTTGGTTACTAATACATATAGCCGGAATTGTGACCAGTACTTTATAYTGCAAGGGAGAGACCATTGTATATCTGTATCTCTAAGCTTGGAGTTTAGACATAAACTTTTTGTACCTGATAAGAATCTAATTTCATGCTATACTGCAATAAAGCTCCCAAATACAACTGTAAAAATAAATTAGTTAAGGGTGCAGAATTAACATGAAGGTTATCATGTATCTTTTAAAATCAATTTTATTGAAATTAGGTGAATCATCCGTATGTATTATAAATTCATTTAAATCTTAAGACATTTATGTAATTTGTTAGTAAGTGAGGGATGGAAGAACTGATTCTCAGGAATCTGAGGTATCTGGGTTTTAAACTCTTAAAATCTAATCTTTGAGTTTTGAATTGTGAATGTCTTGTATCTTTAATGAAAGAAAACATTGCCATTAAACTCAAGGTAAGAAATTATTATACATTGTTTTATGTATCTTTATATAAAAAGTTACAAGTAGCAAGCATATGACACAGAAATGGAACAGTAACAGCAATAATTGTGAATGCATGCTTTTTACAATGTGTCTAACCGAGGGATTTTTGCCAACTCAAATATTCAGTAACATACATGCAGATTATTTTCTCAAGGTCAAGTTCAGTCATATTGCTAGATGCTTGTCCAACAAACATTTCCATTGAAGTGATTATGGATGGTTAAATACCTGATTTCAATAAATTTTTCCTGAAATTGGGAATTTTACTTGCAACCGAAAGAAGGAAGAGAGAGGAAGAAAAATAATAGTAATAATTAAAAAAAAAAATAAAAAGAGAGAAAGAGAAATGACCAATAAGCATAATAACCAAAGTCTTATTGCCTTCTAGTAATTTTACTCAACACTGCTGAATTTTGTCATGATATGAGAATAGCTGGTCAGAGAGTCCATAAAACCTCTAGCTGGTGTTTCCAAGGTCGATAGTTTCACCTTTCACTGTAGCATGTTCAAAATCACCCAGGAGCGCACTATTCTCAAGTAGTCTATATAATGGAAACAATGTACATATAACAAAAGTTCAATGTAAAACTTCTTTCACATATGACAAAACATACATGTAGATAACAAAGACATAAAACACATCAACTGAAATGAAATGAAGATAACAACATCAACCACAACAACGAAAAGCTGGGACAGTCTCAGTCAGGAACTAATTTCTTCTTCAAGTTTCCAGCAAATTTCAAAATATATTTAAAAACTAAGGAGCACTTAGTGGCCAGCAACCAAATTACAAAAGAAATATATTATTGTGCAATGGGAATATCTTGTTGAGGAAGTAAAAAATGTCTGTAATTCTTAGGTTTGGATAAAGGCAGTGGAATGAATTTAGAAACATGTCCACACTCTCTTTCAAACAGCTGAAATAGTTCACTATAGCTTTTTTTTTTTCCATTCACAGTTCCCATGATTGTATAAATAGTTCTTCTCTGAAAGCAAAAAAAAATTAAAATGTTTTTTCCTATAGAGAAAAATATAGACAGATATTAATCTAAACTACTTAGAAAAAACAAAAGCATCTACATATTTTCTCCCAGTAAAATTGATTTAAACATATATACACTTATAAATGTTATGTACACATCTAAACATGTATGTATACACATCTATGTTGAACTACAGGTAGAAATAACTTGTCAGACTCGGCTATCTATAACTCCATTATAAAAATATGGAGATTATATTTATTTGGATTAAATTTTGTTGATTATTCTGCACAAGTTATGCAAAAMCAAAAACACTAGGAAAAAATCAATGAAAATGAAGTGTAATTTGAAAATAGCAACATAAGTACTACGGAGTCTAAGTTAACAGTACTCCCACGCACCCTTCCCCAGCACTTTATAATACTGAATAAGTAAAATGAACTGAGAACAGACAGTTGTGAATCTTTAAAACTTGGGTTAAATTTCCAAGTTTTATATATATTTTCACATGCCAGGGCTCTAAATTTTATTCCCATAAATAAAAAACAAATGAAACATCACAGCCATGCAAAGCATCTGTCTTTATAACGTGTTTAGAATGCAGATTACATTCAGCTATGGGATGATCACTGTCAGGGAAAAAAAAAAAAAAAAAAAAGAAGCATTTTGCTTAGTTTCTAATGTTAAAGTTATTATCTTTAATCAAATCCACTTCTCCCCATGCAAAGACTTATACAGGGTAGCATATAACTTGAGAACTAACAGACATTTAAACAATATAACAGGTAATATGGAATGCAACAGATGGTTCATTCATTGTTTAAGTATCGTTACTTACCTCAGGTTTGTCTCTTAGACCCTAGTTGTGTTGTATTCAGACTCATGTTTGCTTAGAGACCCAATGAGGCAGAACCTGGAATGTTATGGCTATTTCATTCAAAATAATAATGTTTGCATAGAAAAAAAGAAATTTATGCACACAGATACTATATAAATAGTACACCTTGATCAATATTCATGATGTAATTCACACTGGCATGCAATTGGCTTAAAATTATCAAATGACTACTTTTTTAAAGAGACAGTAATGCCTTAATGTGCAAACAAAATATGGAGGTCATGTAAACAGTCACAAGAAGTGCATAAATAATGCATGCAAGAGAAAACACAAATATATATAAAAAGAAATCTGARTAGTCTTTTTCAAGTAAATGGTTCATATTTGTTTCTGGTTTTCTTTTTCTTTTACTTGCAAACTTTTAATCATTCTTATTTACAGGCATTTAAAGTGCAATACACAGTAGAAATAGCTCTTGCATTAAAAATATCATGGCAGTCTACTTTTTCACTGATTAGAAACATTCTTTTTAACTGCATTCATGTATGTAAATGTATGAGTATTCTCTATGCACTACAAATTCTCATAGTTTGTGATACATATATATATTTTTTTATATATATGCATGTTAATATGACAAGCTGAGATATTGTGTTAATAAAAGAACAATACAGTAAAGTTTTGCAAATATTGCCATTCATTATATTGAAAATAGTGCTTTATAGGAAAAGGGGTTTGCTTATTTGAGAATAAAATTTCTCATTCTTGTGGCATGCATCAAAACAGACAAATGCATTTTTTATTGATGTATTGACCTGGATATGTCAGATCAATAGTGGATGTTCTCCAATAGTTCTCAAGGCCACCTTTCAGTTACAATGAAACCATGTGCATACAGCTCTTTCAAAAACTAGATTTGTACAAAATCTTTGTTTTTTAACATTTTTACCTGCTCTCTGTTGACCTGTGTGTGTGCACATGCAGGGGTATGTGTAAAGATTAGTAAAAGAAAAAGAAAGGTATAAAGTAGACAGGTAAAAGCTGAGATATAGAAGATTTTTAGGGAACTAGGGCAGAAATGGGAGAAAGAGATAAAGGAAGAGAGAAATAATATAACGGTATGTGCTATTAGGAAATAGAAACTTAAACCATAAACAAAGAAGGAAGAGAATATGTCTTTACTGAATAAAGAGTGAATATGTTTGAGCAATCAAGTCCTTACACATTAGTCTTCATCAAAAATCTATTGATACTGACCGCTGGACAGCTTTATCATGTCTCGACAGCCTGTGACTCGTGGTTGGTACCTCTTCAATTTCATCTATCTCACACGCATCTGCAGCATCTTGTGAGTAGCTATGCTTCATGACAAGGATATTTCTCCTGTTCATGGGCTGAATTAGGGGTTTTACAGGCTGGGGTTGTATTTCTGTCAAGACAGAAGCATCTCTTGTGCTGAGGTTACTACGGCTGCCCTTAGTGCTAGACAGTTGTGATCCACAGTGATGGTCATGAATGCATTTTGAAGATGATCTCCGCAGTTTATGATAATTTTCAAAGTCATCTGCAACATCAGCAAGGTCAGCAGTAGGCCCTGACCCTCTAAGGGTGCATAATTCATAATGTGGAGGCTCAAAAACCTCCTGGAATACTGTTTGATCAAAGTCTGTTTTCCTTTGGACAAATTTTTTACGAGGCTGCTTGATCTGTACTATGACAGAGACGACAATGAGGATGATCACAATGCAAGAGGTCACCCCAATTATAGTCCCACTGGTATTGGTAAGTTGGTCCAATAGATTAGCTTTTCTTTTTTCTGTGTGGCAGGAAAAYAAAAAAAAAAGCAGAGCATTAATTGCCAATTCAAGAATGAACACAACCGTGATGGGTTCACAGCTTACTGCAAATTCATGTCTAGGCTATGCTTGGGTTCACTTAATCAGTCTCACTGGGAAAAAATCAAGTAGTCAAGCAAAACCAATAAACAACACGTAATTGCCCTCGACTCTTCTCTTGGAAGAATTATTTGGTTTATTCAAGATGTACTATAAGCTTAATTAGATGAAAGGATTATTTAGGTTCTTTACAAAAAGCAATTGCCATAACAAACAGAAGACTTTAATGTCACCTCCCAACTCCATTTGTCTGCTAAAGCCCTCAAGACAGTTACACAAGTTTTCCTCTTTACTTTCTGCTTCTTCCTGTAAATATACACAGCTAGGAAATAAAATCAATGAAAAAGCAAGAGTTTACAGGATTTTAGAAGAAATTCTTCTTTGCATTGGTAACTCTTCTGAACTCCTAATATTAGCTGACCAGGGCCATTGGCAACATTCAATTAAAAAAAAAAAAAAAAAGAAYTAAATCAGGAGAAAACAGAAAAGTTGTTCTAACTGAGAATTCTCAAAGGAAAATAAATTGTGTGCAATTTGGATGAAGACATATTAATTTCTAGAACATTTCAAGACACCCATTGTTAAAATTTAAAAGTTGATCCTATGCCCTATTCTTTACTCAAGGACTAGTAGGAAGCTAGTCAACAAATTCATTTTCGAGAAAGAAGAAAAAAAAATGCAGTTAAATGCTACAAAGGGAATGCAKTTTCTGCATATTTCTCCAATATTTGCATTTAAATGGCTCCAGATACATTAGACAGTAATTCAGCCTTGTAGAAAACCAAGCTGAAAATATTGGCATCAGTCAAGACTGTGATTAAATTTYAACTTTCAGTTGAAAACATACCAAAAAAATTAATAAAAAGCCTTTGAAGAGAAATTTATTTGCACCAACAGAGTGACATCTGTCTCCCTGTAATCTGCTAGACACCAAAACTGTTTAAGTATTTTTGAGTATTCCCCTTTGACTCCACTGGTATATTATTTGGGGGTTTCTGTAACTGTCTGGCAAAGACTCTGGGGGAGTATCTGATTTAGAAAACCACAGAGCAAACAGCTTTTTTTTGTGGGAACCAGCAATTTAAGAAGARAAATTTAAGCACAGGACCCAGTAGGAAAGATACTTGGCAATGAAAGATGAAAATTAAAGAGAAATATTTTCCTCTTATAAAGGACGGAGATCAGATAATTCTTTCCCAAATGTATGCTTAACTTCTCAAGGAATATTATTCCATGATACAATTTTGTTTTGTTCCTTTGAAGTATGATTTAATTTATATTATACTCTATGACATTGCTTGTAAGGATCTTACAGGCTTCAGCAGACTTATGGACTGACTGCTAATCCACTTCATTCTGATCTTTTTCTTGATTGGTTCCTAAATTTGGCATACTCCATGTTTCCAGGAACAAATCTGCATTTGCAGGCAGAGGAAAA
>NW_020455466.1:5047911-5108061 GCF_003342845.1 Nothoprocta perdicaria | reverse complement strand
AAAAAAAAAAAAAAAAGCAGTCTCCCTAGCCTGTAATGCAAGTCAGTTAAGCTCCTTTACTCTGAAAACAACACAGATGATGATTTTTTAATTCAAAAATACAGAGTAATATTTGGAAACCATTTTCAACACCTGGTTACGAACATCAATGCCTACCTATGAAATGAACATTATGCCTGATTTCCTGCACTTATATTTTGCACTTCAGTTTCACTGGAGGATTATAGGTGGATTTGGCTGCTTTCTAGTGTCACTTCACCTGCGTTATTCAGTGGTGCTGTTAGGGACCTGGCACTCAGCTAAAACACACCTGCTACCCACATGCTATTCCACTATGAAGTTAATATAACAAGGGAGCCAAAAGATGATTTTTAATTACATTATAGACTGTAGATGAAACAGAGGCAAAGTGACCRTAAAACCTGCCAGTACCAGAAGCACACAACCAAGTCAAATTAACACCAAGCAAAATAAATGCAAACGTTAAAAGTAAAATCCGTTTGTATTCCCACCTCTCTTCATTTTCTCCTTTGCTTGATGTATGCTGCCCCAGATTTACTCTTCCTTAGCTTTGACCCATTTGGTATGCATTTAATGAGATACTAAGAGTAATGGTTCTGTGTCCCATGCAGCCTGATAGCTTGACAATTGCAATTCCGCACATTACCTTTGCAGTGGTTTTCATCCCAAGGATACACACAATTCTGGAGTCCATTGCAGACCAATGTATTATTAATACACATATTACTGTGGCAAAAGAATGTGTTGGCTTCACAAGGGGCTAAAAATAAAAGAGAGAAGTTGATATTAAGCAGTAAATTATTCATCTCACCCAGCAAACACTACTGGAAATGATCTTACAATCTGTAAGAGGAGAAAGCTATTCAACAGAGATTCCTTCAGCGGGTTTATTATTTGACGTGCTGCACTAGCAGCACTCAAATTACACACTGTTTATTACTCTGTGGCACAAGTTTTTCAGTAGTATCTAAGACAGATGGACTTCCTTCCAACAGTTGGATTATAATGGCAAAGAGCTCATGTTTATGTTTGTTTCTATTGTTGATATTCCAGTTTTATTTGACTACTTGTCACATCCTGACTGAATGAAGATGTTCTAGATCCAGAAAAAAAATAAAATCGGGAAAAAAAAGTTCATAAGTGGATTCCAGTAAAAAAAAAAAGGTACCTTTTTGATTATAGAATTAGAGATTGCAAAAGGGGCAATATTTTCATCCGGGCAGATTAGTAAAAATTAATTGGTTTATGCGATTATTTAGCTCAACAAGCCTTTAAAAATTACTTTTTTTAAATGGAAGTTAAAAATAGGAGAGGAACCTTAAATAATCAGAAAGAAGTTATGATGCTCACGTAATTATTTTTTGTGACTTGTTTTTTGGTATTTCATGACAGTTCCTCTTCCCTGCAATTATAAAAGTAGTTACCATGAAAATCTATATACATAGCATAGACTGTTTCAGTGATTTGCTAAGGACAGAATAAAGGTTTTGTATTGTAGAAGTTAATGTCTCCAAACACAATCTGAAGAAATAGACTTTTCAGTAAGTGTCATTGAATGCCATTGAAACTTGCACACTTCTCCATCCACATAACCATCCAATTAGATATAATAGTTTGTATATATTGTATATTTCAACAGTGTGTATAATAGTATCTTCAAATGTTCACAGTTGATTAAATGCCATGTTGAAAATTACTCACATACCTCTACCGATATCTTCAACAGAGGTCTAATATTGTAAGGGACCGTAACAGTTATGATCTACTAGCTAAGTAACGCATTTGTAAAACTGCAAATATTTATTTGTAATCATGAAAAGTTATTTTCTGAGATAGTCCCATTGGCTTTATATGCATGTTTGTGTTTGTGTGCATGTGCATGTGTGTGTGTGTGTTTGTGTGTGTATGTGTGTGTGTGAGAGAGAGAAAGAAAACTATAACTCACATTGCTTTCTAAAGGTTAGAGACTGCCATGAAAATTTGCACAAATACATCAAAATATATCTTTGTGATAATATCTAGAGTCCAAGGGTAGACATTCTACTCATTTGGAGTTTCATAGACTCCTTCTGCCTGGGTGCCTGAGTAAAGTTTGCAGTCACACAGTAAGAGGGCTCCAGATGCATCCATCTCCTATCAACGGTCCTTAGTAGTCACTCATTGAAAATGCTTGGCAATGCATAGGAAATACACAATAAAAGAAGACTCAAAAGACAAATGGAGAAAACTTAAAGAAGGATAGAGAAAGAAAGAAAAAAAAAACAGAAAAAAAAAGTGCTGGTAAAGCCATAAAGAAATAAAAAATGTACAGAGTGGTATGAAATATCTTAAAAGTGTCGGGGACAAAGTGCTGTCTCTGAGCATGTAGAACCTTTTAGATGTCTATGACTTRCCCTTGTCATTTTAAATTCTGTCTGATCTAATCCTGGATGTGACAGCAAGAAAGGATTAATAGTCYCCCAAATCCCCAAAAGAACAGAGAGCAATTTCAGGGAAGAAAGGACAGTTATGTGAGTCATAAAAATAGGGATTTAAAATATATATGAGTGGTAAATATAAAAGGAGAAACTGGAAGAAGGTAGTAAAGCAAGTGAAAGAGAGAAATTAAAAAAGAACTGTGAAAAACAGAGAAACAGATGACACTCAAGGCATTTAGTACTCAATGGAATAACAGGAGATTTTATATAAAATGAAAAACATCAGGAAAAAGGACAGGAATAGGAGACAAAAAGAGCAGATATATATATTTGCAGATTTTAGAAGACAGGATAATTATGTAAAATGGTGGCAAGGAGATCTGCAAGTAGAAGTCAAAAGAAAGGAATAAGAAAGATCATTCCCATTTCCCTAAATTCACAATATTGAACTACAGAGGAAAGGTATGCTATATGAAGAATAAATATTAAGATTAGATGAACAGAGAAGCAAAGCAATTTATGAGTAAAAGAACAGCAAATTTAACACAACAGAAAGCCATGAGCCTTCTAACCCTAAAAAACAAACATCTCCTTCTTTATGTTTTAAAAATTCAGTATAGTCAAGTCCTGTCTGTGATCCATTGAACTCTGAGTGATTAAGCTGGACAAGAGATCAATATATATTTTCCCTACTAATGAGAGGTTTTTGTCAGAATGAATGAAAGCATAGAGGAAACCTGAGAGCTTGTCAGTCTCTACGTACAATAGGGACTAACAATAGGTCTATGTGGAATTAGCTTTTTTCGCCCTTGAAGAGGTAAAACAAAGAAGTCTTGGGGCTCTGCAACAAGGATATTTGAGTGATATCTGAAAGATAAATGAACTGACAGTAAATGGGCTTTTTTTGCAGCAGGATAGAGCTGGACTTGATCATCTCCTGAAGATCTCAAAAATACAGGAAGAGAATGGAAACTGGCAGACAAAGTCCATGAATGCGACACTTCAGAAGTTAACCTCAGCCTTCAACATCTGTGATAGTAATGCCGCAAGATATAAAAGTTTAAATCTGAGGAAAGATTTTGAGCATTATTTTTTCATAAAGAAGTCATTGTTATCACTAACTTCAACCAGAAAAATTAGCACAGACTTGGAGGAGACAATCCTTGAAAATCAACCAGCCCTCCTGAATCCCTTATTTTTCCAGGACCATCTCCCATGGGAAAAATAAACAGACTCCCAGCAGAAGTCCTGCTACATCAGTCTGCAGTCTTCACCATGACTAACTGACCTTTTTATGAGAGAGTAGTGGTAATACATGGAGATCAGCCAAGACTGGAGGATGAGCCATCTGAGAGCTTATGAGTCAGTATTAGAAGGCAAACAAACACGGGTAATGTTGCTGTGGGTTTCTGCTACTGGCTGCATAAACAGGCAGAAGTAGATAAGGCTTTCTTCAGACAACTGGGAGAAGCCACACCTTCACAGTCCCTAATCCTTACAGACACTTTAACCAGCCCATTACTGGGCTGTTGGAGGGACAGCACAGCACAGTCAGGAGAAYGGTTCAAGAATGATCCATCCTGACATGCAGGAAGTCAGGCAAAAGTAGCAGGAGGGCACATGGTTGTGCAAGGATTTCCTGACTAAACTCAAACAGAAGAAGGAAGCACAGAAGTGGAGGAGGCAGGGTCAGATCATGCATCATGAATATAGAGACACTGTCCAATTGTGTAGGAATAAGATTAGGGAGATAAAGCCCCCCCTGGAGTTGAATCTGTTGAGGAATGTGAAGGGCAACAAGAAGAGCTTCTACTTACTGGTCTATGAGCTGTGAAAGGAAACAGCTGGGGGACAAGGTGAACATGAGCCAACAAAGTACTCACATAGCAAAGGAGGTCAACTGCATCCTGAGCTACATTAAGACTACAGCCATCAAATCAAGGGAGGTGATCCTCTATTTAACACTGGTCAGACCACACCTGGAATGCTGGGTCCTGTTCTGGGCTCCCCTGCAGCCTATCTCATACAACGAGAAGTAGAGCAAACTAGGACTGTTCAGCCTTGAGCAGAAAAGACTTCAGAGAACCTTATCAATATGTATAAATACCAGAATGCAAGAGTAAAGCAACAGGAGCCAGACTCTTTTCAGTAGTGAAGTGACAGGACAAGAGACAGTGAGGACAAACTAAAACATGTTTTCACTTGTTTTTAGCAAGAAAACACTTTTTCATTRTGAGGGTTGTAAAATGTTAGAGGTAACCCCATAGAGGTTATTCAGAAAACTTTCAAAATCCAATTGAATATGGTCCAGGGCAACCTGCTCTAGCTGGCCCTGCTTGACCAGGGGTTTGATCTCAATAATATCCAAAAGTCGCTGCCAAGTTCAATGATTCCAGGGTTTTGTGAAAATGTGACTTCATAATTTGATTAAAAGTTGCATTTGGGATCATATGGTAATATAGTTTCTGCTATGCAGCTTGAATTAAGATCTGCCAAGATATTAAGTGGCATAGATATTAATGAGATAACATATTCAGTGCAATGAAAAATTCATAATGATTATAGCACTAAGGAGCAAATTATAATCGTTCATATAATTCTACCTGATATTTTGATAAGTCTTCCTTAAATTCTAGGATTTTTACAGGATGAAAATACTCTAATATAAATTAAAGCACCAATTAAAAAAAATTATCAAAAGATATATATTGAGTTTGTATATGAACTGTTTAACATTCTCACAGAAAACTCTAGTTCATATAACACATTTACAAAAAGAATAAGACTGATTTTAAACAATTCCCTTTTATATTATTTTTAACTACAGTATTTCCTTTTTTAAAATGTATTTGGTATGTGTAAGGGTAATTMGTATCTTAATATATAAATGGATTTTATACTTATTGAACTAATTATATATGTAATGGCTTCTACTTTGTAACAGTTTTGGATATTGGACACAAGATGGAGCACTTATCCCAGAGAATATATAAGCAAATATGTGAATAGGGATAGAGTTTTTGTTTTTTTAGGTTTAAGAAAATTATACTTTAAAAATGCCCCATTTCTTCCGCCTCACTTGTAAATATATTTTTACTTTTGATGGGGACATGTTAGATGATTGCTGTAATGATCATATCTCCTGAAGGTCACTATTCCAGTATTCAGAAAGTTCATGTTCAGCATTTGAAGATTACTATTTTGAAAAGCTATAAAAAATGAGCCAAAAGTCTGTATCTTCTTCCTAGCAGAAGATGCTCTGAAAATAAGTACGGAAACAATAACCTATATTTTGCWTCTATTAATGAGGAATGATCATAAATTCTTTTAATCCTAAATGAGTCTAGAGCAGAGGAACTTAAAGAGCATCAACATGCTCTTCCATATGCCATATTTACAAAGTAAAAATGAATAAAAGCAGTTATATTTTATATTTTTTCAAAAAAGTTATCGAGACAGTAAAATATCTTCTACGAAAGCAACACCTGTAGATGTATATTTATACTATAAAATAGCATTATTGTATTTATACAGCAATGTGACATTACTCTTCTGGCATTATAAAAACTAAACAGTCTGTGCATTATTAATAGCCCTTATGCTATTGCAGTGTTATGATGTTAGCAATATAGTACATTGTGTGTGTAGAGCATARTTTTTCAGGGTTATATGCTGGATATAAAATGCAAAAACGGTCAGGCCAAAATATTTTTATATGGTAAAGTTAAAAGTGGACTTTTTATATGTCCTTTGATGAAGTTTGGCTGTTCTGCTTCAGGGTAGAACTTTTTTTTGGTTTCTTTATACTATTTCTCAGCACTGTGTAAAGTTAACATAGGTCCATTGCTGCTATGAGCTCCCTATGGACTCTCTAACTCTATGAGCTGGCTCTAAGCAATCTATTTGGGATGTCTATGCGGTATACTTAATTCAGTGTGGTAGACTTAGCCTTGGACCCTATTTCAAGATAGGAATTCACATCTGAGTCTCCCTAATCTTAGATAACTGTTCTGCCCTAATCTCTGTTTTCAGGTTTCTCTCTCTTCCTCCCATCTGTTCTTGCCGTATTTGTGAGAGGTCTTGGTTTGTACATAAGTGGAATGGGAAAAAACCTGAAAACTTACTAATTGCTAAATGCAAGAAACATTTTCTATTAAATACATTGCACATTTCATACAGATTCTTCATGTACTCAGCAGCTCTGCACATGCTCTGCATGTTACTATGTTAAGTAGAGATCACCTGGGATTTTGCACTGCTCATTACTGAAAAACATAGCTTTCCTTTTTTTCCACAGCTTTTCCACAAAAGAAAGAAAAATGATATTCCTCARATGTTCTTCACGTCATCCCTGAAGCAGAAGAAGAGTTTTTCTCTCAGTCTCCCTAGGGAAAAGTCCATCAGTCATGCTGAGAGACTGTTTCACTTTACTAGTATAAAATTATTAAAACAGAAAACAGTTTAAGTAGAGTATGCTAATAAAAAATTGATATTTAAAATAAAATTATTTTTGCTACTAACCACAAAAAGTAGCCAATTAAAAGCCCAGCTCTCAGAAGCTTAGTAAAAAAAAAAAAAATCTTTAATATGCAATTTTCTTTCTCAGCCACATTCAGACAACTCTATTCAAGATGAAAGTAATTTTGACTGGTAGTTAATACAAGATACACACTCATAGCCTAATCTTCCAAAAAAGCACACATAGGTAGTTCAATAATTTTATAAAATATGAACTCAACAGAAAATGGCTTCTTAGGAGCAAGTATTTGAGGCCACGTTCAAAGCTCCATGCTGGGCTGAGTATATGCGCTCTAAGCAGCACAGAGAGTTATTTTGTTCAGGGACAGAATGGCACTGGATTCCTTAGACTGTCAGGATTTTTCTACTACAGATAGTCTTAAGCAGCACACAGGGGCAGAATCTCACAGATTAGTGCTGACAAGTAAGGAGGCAATCTCAATGGTTTCTTTATATATACATACATGTGTATATTGAGTGGAAGCAGTGAACAAAGACAGCAAGACCTTCATCTGCTTAGACAATTGAGCCCTTTTAGGTGGAAATTCTCTCTTTGCCTGTGTGGCACTTATCACAGGGCTGTTCCCTTTCTCCCTTGCTCCCTTTAAATTACCACTGTAAACACAGCTATTAATGCTTAATATTTCCCTCCATTAAAGCCTTGCCCTCACTTTTGAATGATAATCATCAGGGAAGTTGTTTGTAAGGATTTTGATGTCATCCTATTAGACTACATATTGCCCCACTAAAAGATGTCCCTRTATTTAAATGTGGCTTTGAGTTTATAAAAAGGAATGGAGAATGGCAGGACTGGGGTTCCTTTAAGAATAAGTGCTCCTATGTGCAACAGGGCTTTGCAAACCATCTCAGAGCTCTAAGTGGCAATAAATAAGAGGTGAAGGAATGGGATTTGCTAATGTGGATTGTCTGGGTGGGATTCCCCTGCCCCAGGGAATGTCTGGAGAGCGCAGGATTACACTGAGAGGGCAGTGGGAGCTCCAGAGAACAACCAGAGGTGAGAGGATGAAATCTAGTGCTGCTGTGTCTTCAGAGGGGGTTTCTTTATTCCCTATGCCCAGGTTCAGTGAATCTGCCTCTAGGTTAAAGCGTAGGTGGGTCTGCTCAGAGGCAGCGCTTTGAAGAAGCTGTAGGTTTAGCATGTCTGTCATTAATCAGGCTAGAGATCACTACCAGAATCATGGAAAATGAAAYGAACTGTGAGGCAGTAGGCGAAAGAGCATTCATTTTTCAAGACTTCTTAACAGATGGAAAAACATCTTCTCATGTTATCAGCTTCCCCTCCCCATCTTTCTGATTCTTAATTGATTAGATAGTAAAATCTGTCATAAATGATGACAAGAATGCACAAAAATAAAAAGTAGATATATGTGCTTAGGGAACATATAAAACACTGAAAAAGCAAGCGCTTAAACAGACAAAGCTCAAAATAACATTTGAAATAACTAATAATGCTGGTCACAAATTACATGATCATTCCTATAAATTATCAGCTATGAAGAATTTATTGTATATTAAATGTTACTTAGCTCTACTACTATTCTGATTGTGTGAGAATCATCCTTGATTTTCTGGATGAGTAAATTTAGCAACTTTCTGTATTTTCTTTCTTCAAAAATATTTTTCAGTTTTGAGTCTTGCTGTTCTGTGAAGTATTGCTGCTGGAGGTCTGGAAAATTGTAAGATTATTTTTAAAGGCCAAAAAGTCAGAAATGGCCATATTTCAATGTAATTTGTTTCTTTTTATATAGAATCATAGAATCATCCAGTCCAACGTAGGGTCACCAAGAGCATGTGTCACAGGATTGCGTCCAAGCAGGGTTTGAAGATGTCCAGAGCAGACTCCACAACCTCTCTTGGCAACCTGTTCCAGTGCACTGTCATTCTCACTGTTAAGAAGTTGTTCCTTAAGTTCCTGTGGAACTTCTGATACTTCAATTTGTGGCAGTTTCCTCTAGTCCTATYGTRGCCATCACCGAGACGAGGTCGGCCCCATTCTCCTCACTCCCTCCCTTGAGGTATTTATAGACCCTGATTAGATCCCCTCTCAGCCCTCTCTTTCCTCAGGCAGAACAGGCCCAGCTCTCTCAGTCTTTCCTCATAGGGCAGATGTTCCAGGTCCCTGATCATCCCTGTAGCCCTGTATTAGACTCTGCATATAGCATATGCTGTATGCGCTGTTGGAACAATGTTGGAACACATTGATCAAACCATATGAAAACAATCAATCATCATCATGTTTTTAAAGTTTCTCTGTTCTATACAAATGTCCAATTCCAGGGGGAAGGGGAAAAGATTAAAGTGCAGATGACTTCTGATTCACAGCAGCTTGCCCGATGAAAGAATAAAGGTATCAAGAACTTAATTCTAATGACTGCAGTGACCCATGAAGAAAAGGAAGCTGAGAAGCTCTACYAAATGGTACCTCTTGAGCATTCCTCCTTCAACAACAGAAAAAAAGCATTTTATTAAATCATCTTCTCACATGTACATAACCAAAACATATATGCCATCTTTTTTTTTTTTCACAGCTCTAAGTCAACAGAATAGCTTTCTGTATTTCTTTGTCTCTGAGTCAAGATACAAGTGTCCATTCCCTGCTCCCTGTCTCTCTGAGTGAAGTCTAAACAGGAAGACTCACATCCCTTCCCTTCTGTGCAGATGAGTTAATTATTCCCATACACTACTTTCACAATTTTCATGCTGCCTGCTGTGCGCACCTTAGAGATCTGTTCCCTCTGACTCCTGACAGACAATGCCAGCTTTCAGCACTTGGASATAACTGATGGTACAACCAGCATCACCTTTAAATCTTTAGAGCCAAGTTCCAGCTTTAAAAACACAGCTGTGGCTTCCACTAAAATTTATGAACAGGTTGTGCATGCATGTCTAAAAGCACCGCTTAGCCCTCAATAAATTTTCATCCTTTAGCATGCAATAATTCTTCAGCAGAAATTTACAGAAAACACATCACATCAAGATTTTCAACCTCCCAGTCAGCATGCTGCATAATATAAACTAATGTCTGTTTACAAGAACAGGGCAGCTCGTCAGGTATTAAGAATAACATAGCAGAAAAATAGCAACTATTATTTCTCCTTACTTTCCTTTCAAATATGAAAGCCTTACAAACACACAYTTATTCAAACATTCATTTCAAGTTAGTCATCAAAGTGCTTCACTCGTCAGTTCTTTATATGCTGTGAACCTCCACTGTCTGTGCAGTTGTTTCTAAGGTAACAGATTGGGATGCCTTGAGAAAAAAAAATCTGATTTTGAATATTCAAAACATCTGAAGTTTCAGAAATGAGGAAAGGGCACTATCATCTCAACTGAGGGGGTCTCACTACCTACTAGATTTCAGCATGATTTACAGTCAAGAAAAAATAAAATCCCTGCTAAGGCTATGGGGGGGGATAATAGCGGCATATACAATTTCTGGAGTGCAGATTGTCAGAAATTTTTAATCAAAACCATAATTAAGGAATAACAGTGTCTCAKTGCCTCCTGGCAGAGTACGTGCAGAATACAGATGAAGAAGATGTTTGTGGGATTGTCTCTTTGCTCCARCCACTGACAGCCACACAGAAACCTTCCTGATAGACGTGTGATGCACAAATGAAGGAATGCAATAAAAATGAATGTGAATCAGCACTTGTAAATAAATGCAGATGCTTCTTCCTTAAGGGACCGAACATGTATTATTTCCATTAACGGAAATACACTGATGTCTTTCATAGTTGATTAACCAAATCAACCATTTTTGGCAGATGGGATTATTGTTTTTTAATATGTCTGGCAATGACTACTTTTGTTTCTTTCAAATACTACTTTGTCTATTATCTTAGTCCAGGAAATATGGAAGCACATGAATGCAAGCAAGGTGTACAGTGTGAATATCAAGTTTGCAAATCAAAATGCTGTGTTGGGTTTTCAGATAAGTTCCATTATTACCAAAAAAAAAAAAAAAAAAAAAAAAAAACCTAAATTCTTTGCTTAAGAAGATTTGACATATATATTTATAGATGTAAGCATTTTGGAACATGCACGAACACATCCATCATCTATGATAAAATGCTCGTAAGAGACTTTTTAATTGTCTATCAAACTAAGATCTCAAAAAATGAATTGACAGTAAAGGGTTAGGTCTGAATTAAGGTTGATAAAAGAGAAGTTTCTAAGTTATACTGTCTTCCAGTTCATGTAAGAAAAACCTGAGACACAGAGTGGCCTCAAAGCTTGGGTATCTAAAATTCTAGGTCATTGTGCTTACTGATACTCTGCTTTCCTGCTTCTAAATCCTGTGATCTAACTACTGTAATACAAATTATTGCAGACTACAAAAATGCATGGAATAAAGACTGCTTTGATGATTTACATAGCTTGTTCAGGAACATCCTTCTGTGCTTACTCTGCRTGAAGAAAACATTAACAGTTTATGGGACTTATATCATTTAACAAACTGAAAGGTGGATACAGTGCTTAGTCTTACGTTCTTGGAAAGATGTGAAGAGCATCTGGAATCGGCTGCTTCGACTGCCTTCATCTGCCCACATGCGGATCACACCGAGACCTGTCCGTAGCATTACGTCATTAGCAACTGTGCTGCAAAACTTCGCTTTCAAATCCTCCACTGAGCTACTTCCATCATAGACAGCCACAAAATTCCTTTTGCATTCATTGGAATTTTGCATCTCATAATCCAAGAATCGTAAATATATCTATGAAACAAACAAACAAAAAGACATTTGAGAACAACTAAATAAATACTAAGCAGYATTGCTCTGTTTCATGGGAGGAATAGTATGTGATCGTATCAAAGTATTTTTGCTCTATCTGGTGATCCACAGTCCAGTGATGGGCATTAATATAGAAAGGGAGCATTGTTCATACTTTCTCAACTTTTTTGCTCATTTCAAAGCTCAATACAGTAGAATATCTAGACATTTTTTATCGCTTTGCAATAAGATTCTAATTTCCAGACATATATGCATCCATGAAAAGAACGCAAACAGTCCTTAAAGCTGAAGGGTAGAAAATCTAGAAATTTCTTCTTTGGCTGGTATGGTATTGCTCTATTACTTGTCTGACATGGAAAATAATACAGCAAATAATTGCAAATAATTGCTGCTAACTTCTCAGAGTCAATATGTGCCATCTTTTTGTGGTGTTTTAGCCACCCTGATTAAGGAAATGAGAGTTCACTAGGCAGGGCAAACTCACTTRTTCATCTTTTTATGTTTCTCAAAGCAATTTGGCCATTATCTCTGCTTTTCCAAACAAAACTTATGATATGTCTTCACAACTTAACAGGAATGAACTGGAAACTGCTAGATACTTAGAAAGTTTCTTAGGAAATGAACCTTGCATGGTTGTTGACCCTAGTCAATGCATTACATGCGCGGCCCTATGCAAAGAACTCCTTAAGTACATCCAAAAAAAAAAGAGGATAAAATGCTATTACTTGCTACTTAGCTCTATATGGACCTTATTAAGGAAACACTCATTTTCAAAGCAACATCAAATATTTTAGAAACAGAGAAAGTAAGTGGCACTTTCAAAGGACACACAATAYATAACCAAACTGTTAAGCATACCCAAGAGACTTCAGGGAAATAATGCAGAAAGCCAAAGCAGAGAAGAAATAGCATTAAAAAGCTGTTGAACACAAACAGCATCCAGCTGCATGCATCTTTACTTGAAACAATAAGCATAAAGAAACTCCAGCTGTATTAAACATCAGATATACTTCTGCACAAACAATCTTATTGACTTCAACAGTTCCTTACAAACACATAACAAGTGCTTAAAGGATTTTTTTTTGAAATTGCATAAGTGCTCAAACACAACATATCTTATCAGCATAGAGGCCACAGAACTTCACCTCACTGATATATTACAATGCTTAGGGATTGAGAATTGTGGTATTGTTAAGCAGTCTGCTTAAAAATAGATTTAAGATTTTTAAATGAGCTTTTTCATATATGACAATTCAGTACATTTTCATTCTTTGCTATGCAACTGGTCTTGCTGAGGAGAATATTTTTAAGAGAATTTTTACAAGTAAAAAATTTTGATGCATTAGGTTTCATTTTGCTTTCCTAACCTTTTTCACATATAATATTTATTACAGCATATTTTACTTATTATGCATATTGTTTTCATAGCTATTTTGATTCCCAGTTCCAAACACATTTCAAACATCAATGGGGTACATGTTTGCATGTGTTCATTTATCTTTTGTAAATAAATACATGAAATGAACACAGGACAAAACTGTTAGAGTGCTAGTGACCATGTCAATACTGAGAACTCTTCCTAGCTTATTATTAGTCGCATTTCTATCACAGTGTTCCCATCCTGAAGAAGAATTGGAAGGGGTATATTTCAGTCATATTGCTGCTAAATTAATTCTGCTTTCACCATCTATTTTAAAATGCTATAATAGTATACTTATTTACAATATAAAAGAAAATGAGTTGCATTGATCTTTAAAAATGGAACATTTTACATTAACAAAAAAAGTAAATTTAGGATGAGAAAATTTTGTATCGTGGAATAGTTTCTATAGTTCTTTTTTCTTCTACTGCTTTATCTACTCATGAAGTAGACTGAAAAAATACCAGAATTATCTATTACCTCTAACTGAAACTTTCTCACAGAATTCACTACTTTTTTAAACATGTATTGACTTGAGTGTTACTTCTTCTTCAATCGAGGCACATGTAACTTCAACTTCTGCCAAAATAGAGCATCTACTTCTTTGGAAAAGTCAACTTTAGAATCTCCCCTGAACTCTGAAATTCTGCTAAGTACAGAAAAACATATTTCTAACATTCCCTTGAACTGCCTGTATTCCATTGCAAGTGTTTCTTTCATTCCCTGACTCTTCTTTCTCTGGCCAGTTTCTTTGACCTTTACCAGGTGCTCACGCATCTCATCTTTCTTTTTCTCCTTCCTATGCCCCAAATCCTTGTTCTCRTTTTTGTCGTGCTATTCAGGGTATGCCTGCCTTGCTGATGCCTCCCTACTTCAGCCCCTCAGGTAATCCTAGTTTTCAGTATGGCTCCTGCTCTTTCCCATCAGGCTCTTCCATGACCATCAGGAGGATGGCTGATCTCTGCTTCTAGTTACTTCCCTGAAACTGTTTGATCTCTGATAGGAAGTACATGAAAAGCAGACTAAAAAATAAAAAGAGAAGCAGAATGCTAGTGAGGGAACTGAAGTCAATAATTTCATATCAGTGAGTCTCAAATGTAGCCATGCAGAATTGGGCAATCTGAGATGGACTCCAGCCCCTCACTTCCACATGTTTTGATTATGTCCTTTCGTATCAGAGGTCCCTAGATTACAGCTAGTACAGGCAGGCCATCGTGCTACCGCAGCAGGATTTTGAGAGATGGAGGGATATACGAGAAGAGGCAGAGCCAAGATATCCATACCCAGAAACTGGACATCTGTGAGACACTCTGGAGAGCCTTCTCCCCTGCCCTAGTGACTCCTTATGCCCTAAGTATAACAGATTTGTGAAGTACCAAATCACAATCTGCTGCAAAAGTCCATCTCTGCATAACGTTTCACTTATAAGGGAGAGTTAAATGTTCACATTACTTTTTTTTTCCTCCACTAGCAGAAGTAACTTGCCATAGATGGTTTAATGCTCCCCCAATTTGCCATAGATAATGCAACAAAAATCTTCTGCAACTGATTGCCTGTTGCAATATTGTATACACATTACTTTTTCAGAAAATAGTCTACACAATTAGCTTTAGAGCAACATACCCTATAGGAAACCTGCATATCTTATAGGAAAGAATATAAGGGTTTCAATATATTGTTGTCACTAATAATTACATTTATATCATGCAGGYCTGCTATATGTATGCCATTGTTTTAATATATATATACCATGCTATATATATTTATTATACCATATTTATTCCTAATTTTTATTTTATTCCTTTATTCATGAAAACTCTCATCTCCAGAAACAAATACCTTTAGCCACCTGTACAAAATAGCAAAATTATCATTTACCACTAACAGGGAAAGGAGGTCTCATATTTCCTCACCTATTCTCTCCTGTTTGACTTCTGTCTTGTATAAAAACATATATGTGTATGTACATATATATATAAACACACATATTAGCAAACTGTATGCACTTTCAGTAAGAAACATGAGTTAAATCTTACTATGATTATAAAATACCATCTCTCATAGCAATCTCCAACATTCATGGATTATTCCTGCTCTGTCAAATACAACATACAGCCACAGAATTACTTGTATAAGCTACTTATTTCACATTCTCTACTTTCTTGTGGCACACTAGCCTAATAAAATAGTTAAATATTTCTTGGAGTAAGCAGTTATGTGAGGAAGGAACCAAGAGGATAATAATTTAGTATTTCACTTTTATTCTTTCAGCCAAAGAGCCAATACTTCAGCTTCTTCCTAGGTCTGAATTCTGCTGTCAGTCACAAAAATTTATCTCTGTGTATGTGATAAGTTCAACTAAGGCTGAAAATTGTTATAGGAAATATAGATTTGATAAGTTCCAGGACTATCAGAAAGAAATATTTGGCTTCAAAATCTATGTCAATTCTTTGAAAGGAAGATGGCAGCTTCTCCATTGTCATGAAGCTTCATAAGTTATATATAACAAATTCCTGATATTCTTAGGTGACCTGGAATTTCATTCTCATAATCTCCCTTGGAGTTGACCAAGCTCAAAACTTCATATTAAGTAATGAAGACTTCATCTAAAGCTCTCTGAAATCTATGGGTATCTTTCCATTAACTTAAGTTGATTTGGATCAGACCCATGGATTACAACTGGAGTGATTTAGCACATTAAAAGAAATGGATACAGATTACACAAACTGACATTCTGATGTAGAATCAGATTTTGTTTTAAAGAGCTGGAAGTAATTTAATTGCATCTGCATACCTCTGCCAATTTTTATGGTTTTATTACACTTGCCAGTTTTTATAGTTTTATTACACTGTTTTTGCCATTGTTCCTGTCATTGAGTGTGAGACCCACACTAGCAGAGAAAAATGACTAATAAATTGAGTTGAATTGAAAGAATAAAACTGATTATATGACAAACATTTAGCTAGTGACAAATTTATCCAATGCACTGTGTTCGTGACACACGATTTTCTGAAATCAGTGGCAATATTCTGATTACTTTCACTGGTGTAAGGATTGTGCCAAAAAAAAAAAAAAAAAAAAGCAGAAAGCAAGAGAAAAAAAGTCAGTATTTCCAACAACTTCATTTAGTTTGATCTTAGTCATTACTTCTATCAGAAATAGATAAGAAACTTTGGCCTCCAACAAACAAACAAATAATAATAATAAAAAGTTTCTTTAAACTTGATGGCTGTCTTCTCCTTCACTAAAGGTAAGAATTTTGTCATTGATTCCAATGGGAGCACTAGAAGTGATCATATTTCTGTAAGACTCAACACATTATAGCATGAGCCTCATCATGATTGGCTCAGAGAACATCTTACTTGAAAATAGAAGCACAACTGCTGCATCTTTTTCAGATTTATATTGTAAAGCGTGAAAAAGACTCTTTCCCCAAATCATCTGTTTGACATTACTTTGAGAAAAAGAACAGACTGCCAATTCAGGTACTAGCTTGTACTGAGCTTTGAAAAGAAACTGCATTCGGTTCACTATAGCTGTGGCATATATATTTTAAACTCAGCCACATTTTAGTTTAAATAATTGCCTTGTCATCTTTAAGAATTGTATTGTTACCATAATAATGGAAAAGGAAATGCTGGAWAAGTTTTAGTATTTTTTTATTTAAATTTGAAAACAACAGAACGCCCTGACTGCATATATTAGAAAAAAAAGAATGGTTTCAAACTCTGAATAATAAATCACTTCAGTATAATGGCCAGATTATAATCTCTTCATAGTGAATCACTTTTGATGAGTTCTACTTTTTAATCAATCACTGAAGGCTAGAACTGACAACATGATTGATCGAGCCAGTCAAGAAAAGCTTCAAACCATATCCCAGCATATCAGACTTGGTATATGTGCACAGACATTTGGTCCCTTATAATACATCAAAACAAAACAAAACAAAATAAACCACAGTAAAAAAGTGCTAATATAACTGCCAAAAATAATTGGGATACAGGACAAAAACGTCCTCTTCATCAGGTCCTAACTAGCACATTTTGCACATTCAGCTTCTAGACTCAGCTGATTCTCTCATAAGCRTGGGATTTATGCTCCTCTGCCATTCCCAATCAATCTGTGACCAGGTATAATCCTTGCTCTATTCTGCATCTTGTCCAGCCATGTCTAATCAACATTAGAGCTTTAAAATAGCACTATATGATAACCTGCCAGGATTTTAATCTGAGAAGCCCAGTTTTTAAAAGCACATTATGCTATATAAACAAGAGAACACCAGTACATGTATATCAGAAAAGTACATCAGCCTAAAAAGCCAATTTACTAACAATATTCTAACTTATTATCAATTCTCTATAAAGCTGTCACTTGAACCCCTGATATTTTCCAAGGAAAATCAATATTACTTCATCTGGGAAAATTTAACAGTACGTGATTGAGGAGGTTGGGGGAAGAAGTTAACATTTTTGGGCTCAGTATGCCTCAGCATACTCCCTCCTGTTGGAGATCATGTCATGCAAACAGAGAATTCCATACTTCTACTTTTCCTCTCTACAGAAGCTTAGAGAACATTGTCTAAGGTGTCCACCTCATGTGGTACTTCTTTAACCTAAACAGTGACTCAGTGTCAGTTTTAGACATCATAAAACCTTTTGTCCTGGCCAGATKAAACTCTTTAGACCTTTCTACTTTGTCCTCGCTATTTCTTTATACTTGAGTGAGTCCTCAGCAACTGAAATTTATTCTAACCCCTGAGACACTATTTTTTTTCTTGAATGGTGGCAAAACGTTGGTAAGTGACAACCTTTACAGCTTTTAGGTGCTATCATGTTTTTCCAAACTAATAAATGTAAATTCCATTTTGAGTCTGCCATTCTCTGTTAGACTTTTTAATCACTTTTATAGGCAGCTTTTTTATTTCATTTCCTAACAACTGACTGAACTGATGATGCTGAGATTTATTTACTTTTAAAACAGAATGGCATAGCTTCACATTACCTTAACACTGGTTTGTTGTTAGTGTTATTCTACCAAGTACATCAGCTTCTGCTAGAAGACAGTCTACACAGGCAATAGTTTGGTTTGCAGTATCATTTTAGAAAACTATTTCCAAGTGATTTTAACAGCCTAACATAGCTAAAACATCATTTCCTGCCTCTTTAAAAACAATTTGTCCAGTCTATTCCCAAGAGCCAATTTTATGCTACATATATATATATATATATAAAAAATTCATATTATTTACAGTATTTGATGTGAGCAAACTTCAAACACTTCTTTAAAAGCAGAGCTCATTTGAAGCCAGTGCAAAATGTCTCAGGTTCTTATATGCTTCAGTCTCTAAATTACTCCTATTTCCTGGTAACATTTCAGGAATCACCATCTAAATGCCTCTCATTACATTTTAGTATACTACTTAAAGTTTCTCTTCTGCATCTAATTAAGAAGCCTCCAAAAACTATGCTAGTCTAGTGCTGACAGCTTAAACTCTTGTAGGTGTCATTCCAGAACATGAAGCTTCAATTTCCACATGAGAACAAAATATATTTTATTTTAGATTGACTTACACACAATGGTAGCTCTGGAATTTGCTTCACTGTATTTTTTTTCAATAACAGTCTAGGAAATGCCTGTAGAACCACCAAATCTCTCTCAAGATTACATTCAATTTGCAAATCAGGTGTTTGTAATAGAAAATATTGCCTCTCCATTTGGTTGGATAAGAAGACACAGTTTTGAAACTGGGCAGCCTGTTTTGAAACTGGTGATAAGTGATTGATAGTCCCTTCCCCTAGAGGGAATTCAAAATATTACTTGTCCATCTGTAATCTGGCAGTTCTTTCTCAGGCTGCCCAGAACTTCTGATTATAAACTCTTATTATTTTTCCCAACGTCAAAACATCATCTCTGTAAATGTTTTGTTGATTGTACCGTCAAATTCAAAATTTTTTTTCTTTCTTTTCTATTAAACTTCTCGGCGGCCACACACATTATAGCTTGCTATAATATAGAGTCTTAAATGAATATAAATGTGTATCCTGTTTTCCTAAGGCTCCTTGCCAGAACTCTGTTGACACATCCAAAATAGAATAATTCTTGTTGTTGGTTTTATCCTGCTAGAAGACTTCATTCTCTATTGACAAGAAGAAAACACTACTGTTCTTTTAAATTCCTTTCTGTCTATATACAGACAAAGGGATTTTTCTGCTTCCACTACTGYAGCCAGGATATCTCTGAAGTTATTAATGTCCCAGTACAATAAGCTTATCCAATGATATCTCTGAAGTTATTCAAGTCAAATACAATAAGCTTATCTAGTTCCTCTTCTGGTCTTTTACAGTGAAGGACCATGAATTTTAGAACAGCCCTTCTAGGTAGGCACTGGGTAGGCTGGTATTCCCCGATTAAGTCGGCAGCTCTCTTCTCATTTTCCATGCTTACTTTGTACTGATGGAAATCCATTTTGACATTGTGTGAAGTATTTCTGAGCTCCAAGTTCATGGTTATATTACTCATCAGGAACTGACTTGGAAAAAATAAATGAATCACATGCATACTTCAGAAACAGTCACTGTCAAAAATAAGATTCCAGGGTCGCAAATGGAGTGTTTAAGCAGTAATTCTTAAACTGCCTTCTGTTGTCTTCTGCACTTCAGAAAGTTTCAGTTCTCCCTGCAATTTCAGCACTTTGCTTCTTGTGTATACAGTGGTCAGTGATGACTCAGTATTTAAAGCATGTACAAGGAATTTTCCCTTCTCTGTCCCATTCCAACTTGCTGAGCTTAGCAGCAATGTTACATCCAGACTGTCAGGTTAAAGCTCAGGCTTACAGCTATCAAATTCAGACTCCTTGTCTGATTTCATTGCTTATACATTGAGCTCAGACTTGGCTTGAATCTGCAATTGCAAAGCATTGAGAGGACTTGCCTCTACAGAAGTTTAGATTGGATGAGATAAAGCCAAATGAAATTGCACAGTCTAATTAAGAAACTAAAGATGCAAAGATCCAACCCAATCTCTGCCTGAGAAACTCAGGTCTTTTAGGCATAGTTCCCAGTAACAAATTGTGCAGCCCAAAGCACAGGAGCATGTGGAGATAAAGACGGCTGTTGAGTTCTTACTGTTCTTAGCTGGGGAGTCGCCTGTTCTCACAGGTGCAAACTGCCATAAATTAGAATGAGGTCATGGAATTATTACAATGAGTATGCCAGCAGCTCAAGGTTAGAKACATACAAAAGAAGACTTATAAAATAGAGATTCTCGTGCAATAGAATTAGACCAATAAACATTCTCTCTGTAGCTACTACTTCATAGAAGGTTTCTCTAAGTTTTATTTGCAACTTTTTTCCTTAAAATCTATTTTTTAAATGTTCATAGTATGAAATATTTCAATATATTTATTTACATATATATGTATACTGTATAGATATATATATAAGAAAATATATAGGAAAAGCACACTATAAACATTCAAGTACATAAACTGAAGCTTCATGTTTAAGCTGAATCATAGTTTTCATCACTTGTGGCTTTTCCTCCACATGTTAGGATTATTTATATGCCTTTATAGTGTCCTGTTTCTCTATCCAGGGAATTATGTAATGTGGGAGCAGCAACAGAACATGACACAGCCCATTTGTCAGTCTACAGGTAGGATCTGTTTAATTTCTCTGATCCTAGCTATTTGTCAAACCTGCTCTTACAGATTATTTAGCAAAGCTGACTGAAAACACTTCCTTTACCAGTCTTTTACAGTGCTTTTCTTGCTGTATGATTTTTTTTTTTTTTCCCTTTAATATCTGAACTGAATCTTCCTGGTGCAATGCAGGACCATGACTTTTCCTGCAGTCCTGAATGTCCTATAGAAGGACATCTGAACATCCTTTTCTAGGAAGCTTTTATTATRCTATGTCTGGCAATAGACGTCTTCCAATCTATTTTCTACACCACATTAAATAATTGTGAGTCTTTTGTCATGTTTTCCACAATGGTCTCATTTTGCTCTTTTCTAGATCTTCTTCAGTTGATCCATACTTTTTTGAGATAAAACATAGTTAAATCCAGATATAGAAGCTCATCAAGAACTAAAAGTTCTTTAATCCTCCATTAATTTGTATTTTTACATCAAGACCAAAGTCCCATGGGAAGCAAATATGGGATTTCTATCAGAACTTTGCATCACGTAGAACTTCAGAATTAGATCAAATAGGAACATTACAATAATGTTTTCTGACAAACTGTGAAGGAAATTATAAGGCAACAGTATCAACTTCTTTAATTGTGCTGATAGTAAGATTTTATGTGTTTATCTGTTTTCTCACCTACTAACCTTCCTTATCCATGTACTTACATCAAGTATTGCAATAATTATTCATTAGTTCAACCACATCCCATTTATAACTAACACTAGCAGAATAGAAACCTCACCTATTTAATTGAAAACTTTGAAATTTGAAATTGAAATATTGCATATATTCAAAAGTAAAAAAAAAAGAGAGAGATTAAAGAATATTCTGGAAATAATTTGCATTTGTATCCTTTATGAGCCAGATATTCATACAGTTATATTTATTAATTTTCACAACAGAAAAATACTGAAACAAATAAAGAAATCAGTTTTTCTTTTCTGGAAGCTCTTCCTGTAGCAGTCAGATGTTCTGTTCTGGAATTACACAAAGAAACATCTCCTTAGAGGCTGCAGAGATGGATGGATATGTAAGCCCTGGTTTGCAAAACCTTTCTTTTGGAATAGAAGACAGCTAGTAAAAATACACTCTGGATTTGCCTTTAGTAGAATGGATGAAAGCAGGTGGGAGGCATAAAGCTGTTCCAATTGCAAAGGAGGAGAAATGGTAGAGCAGCTAGCAATCCAAGCACTGACTGATAAACTGTGGGAAACTCAAGCGCAACTCAAACAGAATCCAAGAAAAGAATCATTAGATTGACTGGAGCCCTCTTCTCCTTCTGCTTGTTACAGAGACATGTATTGATGACTCCTGGGAGAAAAACAAAAACACCACTGCTTTTTGTTAGTGCCTCTGAAAYAAAGGAACCCAAGGCCTTGTGTGAAAGAATTCAAATTTACCTTGGTTTTATTTTTGCAGTTCACAAATGGGAAACGATGATGACCTTAGGGAAGCAAAACYATTCCCTAAATTGTCTGTTAGATATTTGAGATATATTGAAAAATAAAGTGATAAGCTTAACTCTCAGGTAACATGCTGATTCTTTTAAAATATGAGTGAATTTAAAGATGAGTTCCAGCAAATTACTTATGGCACAAAACTACATTAATGCTGCCCACAACATTATTTATACAGAAAGGTTACTTTGGCTGAGGTGACAAATTACCCTTCAACAGCAGAAGGAAAAAGTGGTTTACAGGTTCAGGCTGTAAAGTTATTAAGCAAGATCTGTCTGTACTAAGAAATGCACACCACATTAGAAAAGTCAATTTCTTAAATTAAGTGGCAAATCAGCAAGTGGATGAAAGACTGACCTTGGATCGGGGTGGTGCTCGGATGTACCATTTACAGTCTACTGCTTCAGTTTCAGAAGCTTTTCCTTCTTTGACAATTTGCACAGATTCCACAATTCCTTCAGGTCCTCCCATCTCAAACTCACAAACTGAATAACAAAATACCAGAAAAATGAAACCTGAACAGCAAACAAAACTATTTTCTACAGCAGAATGTGAAGGCCTCCAAAAATTCTGAAAAAAAACAACATACCAACCTGGCAATGGTTTCAAAACGCCAAGGTCCTTAAAATCTGGATCTTAAAAATTGAGAAAGAAAAAATTAGTTTTGTTCAATATCCTGGTGCTACATCATCATATCAATTTCCACGTGCTACAATTTGACAACACACTTCAATGATATAAATACAGAGGTATTTGGAAGAAATGGGTCTTGCTTTTAAAACATGTTTAAAAACTATGGCAAAATATATTATTAAAGTAGAAAGTATTATCACACAAAGCCTTCTCTATTTTGCATTTTAAAATTCTCCTTTGGTCATAATTTTCTCTGTCTCATTCTGTTTCAGAAAGGTGAGTTCAAAAATATTCCTATATGTATATATACAGACCATATATATCCTGTATATATACCAGAGGGCAGAAATGTTACACAGCTAGCCACCTGTTATTTTAATATATCTATTTAATAAAGCAGGATATCTTTACAGCTCCATTCAGTATCACTTCACCTATTTTACATTTCCCATTAGAATTATAACACTCAACTTAACTAGAAACTTCATTCTGAGCTTAGGAATACTCTGCCATCCCCTACTGACTGTAAGAAGTCACTTTCTCTGTCAGAAATATTCATTTATTCTTCTATAAATACCATAAGAAGACATACCATAGAGCTCCTTGGGTTAACAATTGTACTAAGTGCCATCAGATAAATGTGATTACTCTTACCATCTTGGTGTTATGTTTTTATAAACATGTTCTTCACTTTCACAAAGTGAGTTTGGTCTTAGATCTATGCCCTAATAGAAAAAAATATTCACAGACAAATCAGCATGTAACAAAATTTGGCATAGTTTGTTGATAATGCCTAAAAGCAGGAATGTGAAAGAGGTTAAATTATTTGAAGAGAAGACGATCTCTTCAAAATAGAGTAGTCTTGTTATGATGTATTTGTCTCTCAAACTGCCATTCTACTTAGCATACAAACACTAGATTTTCTTTTCTCTTCAAGAAAATAGGACATAAAATTGCTGTCCTCTACATTTTTTTGTGGAAATTTTGAAGAATTTGGTCTTTTAAAATAATTGAAAAATACCCTGCATTAAGCTTCTCACGGGCCACTTCCTGCTCAAGCCTCAAAAAATTAAACAAGAAGAAAACCATGGAAGAGCTTAAGCCCTGAAGTCTGTTCATGGAACTGATTTCATTACTCCTGGATTTGGTTGGTATATCAAAAGCTGTAAATAAAAAAATGAACCATAATTTTGGAGTTACGTAGTGGATGATATGAAGAAAAAAAAATCTGCTGTGTCTTTCTTGCCTCAGTTTATTCTGTACAGTAAGAATCATAACCAAATAATACCATGAAAAATAGAAAGTTTAGTGCTGTATGAGGAAGATCAGCCATTTCAACTCAAAAAGTGAGAACACACTGGTTTCAAAACTGGAAATGTACAAACATCCTTTTCAAGTATCTCTCTATAGTCAGGCAGCCTTTGTTCTTCCCAGCTGTCTTTTATGGTTGCAAAATAAAAAATCTTAAATAAATACTCTTGAACTTAAGGGACTGCAAATACAACTAATCAGCCTTTAGCRATAATTTTTAAGCAGCTTTGTAGATTGGAAGATAGATACAATAACCATCAACATGGTTATAAACTAAATATTTCATTTAATGTTGTCAGATCTAGTGGAAACCTAGTGCTGAAAGCAACACACTTAAAGGAGATCTCCTTTAACCACTATTTCAAAAAGTTCTAATTAACATCCAAACCATATACAATGTGACCCCTGCATTTTTTCTAATGCATGGATGATTGTGATTTACTGGAAATACTATATGAGTACAGTACAGAGAAAGAAGGAAAGAGGAAAAGATGCTGATAGGATTTCTCTTATATGAAGAAGTTTTCATATGAAGGAGGGTTGGTAGCAAGATGCCTTGCTGCTTGAGCTGACCTTACCATTCAAAAAATATGGAGCAGCTGGGGAAAGGAGAGAAGCTGTGTGTCTGAAAGGGAAGGTGAATGGCATTCTCCTTTGAAATTTCTGAGTCTGAGTCTATCCTCTGATGAGCATACATCAACTCAGCACCAAGGTGTGCAGGCTCCCAGAAATCTGGTGTTGGGAGACAAAACCGGTTCACTGGTCAGTGCTTGGTCTGGAGTCCAGGAACACTTGTGGTTGTCTACCCACACTGCCTACACATTGGAATGTTTTGTCCTAGGAGTGGCAACAGGGTCCTTCTACTTTGAGTTTGATAAAGTGAGTTTGGAAGTCTAATTCTGTATGATCTACAAAAGAGTTTCATTCAAATGTATAGTATTAACATTTTAGCCACTGGAGGCAATGTAAACCATTTTCTAAATTAAGCTTGAAATAGTGTTCATATCTGTCATCTGTCCTTGTGAAGTGTTTGCGTGCCATATTTCCATGGCTCAGGGAAGTCTCTGGCAAGATACCACTCCACAGGGAAGCAATGACCAGGAAAGTACTGGTGGCCTTTCACCATAACAATATACAGTGAAAGAACAAAAAATTCACTGAGCTGAACCTGAGAAAGAGGTCTCTGTGAAAATAAGTAGAATGGGAAACATACTTCTCTATAAATAAAGCCTGTTATCCTGGTAAGGATATAAAATATGAATATTTTGGTAATAAAATACACTTTTTATTTTTTTAACTTACATTAAACTGGAGGAAAACCACATTGGTCCAACTCTATTAAAAACAAATGGAACAACTTTGCTTTCTACCTGATATTTCACTATATATTGTTTATTTGCAAAATGTCTTTCCTATTAAAACTTAATAAGGATGAAGTACAATCCAGGTCACATAATTTGACCCATAAAAAGCCAAAAGTATGTTCTTATTTGTTAATAATACAAGCTTAATAAAACCACATGAAAGTGCAAAATCCATTAAATCCCTAAATAYATGACAGATTACCTTGGCACACAAGTGCTTGGTTTTGAAAAATTATTCTTTTGCATCTTTTCAGCATTATGAGAGTAATAGTTAAATAAAATGTAAGATACTTGAGGTGTTCATATATCGAGGCAATGTATTTCATTAAACATTAACAATATACCAATGTTATAACAAAAACAACAATCTGAAAGTAAAGCATTATCAGAGATGTTGAAATTTCAACCATTTTTAAGTATACTTACCCACCAAATGTTTGTTTTTTAAATAACCTGCTATTAAAATGATTGTACTTTAGCAGCTCTTCAGTATGTAATTCAATCAAATAGTTGTTATAAGTCAGTCTGAGTCAAAACCCTTTAAAGATACATAAATGCTACCTGGATGCATCTTCTAATAGACAGGCCTTTCTCTTGTAGCTGTTGAAAACCAAAGAACTAAAAAACTAAAAGAAAAACTAAAAGAAAAGAAAAACTAAAGAAACCCTGAGGATTTGATCAGCACTAATGAGAGAGAAAAACAGGAAACATAGGTGAYGGCATCACATGAAGATTTTTTTAATGAGGGTGGGGAGGTTCCCCTAAATGGGRAAGTGAAATGTGTGAAAAAGAAAAATTTCTATAAGAAATTTGAAAATGTTCAAAGATATGTAAACAGAAGATATTTCAGACAGAGTAAGTTCYGTGGCTCTTTGCTAAAGCTTTGAATGTCTCTGGAAAAAATGAAAGCATGTCAAAATTTCCATTTCACAGATAATATATTCTTGAAATACTACGTCAACATTTCCTGTAAAGTCTCTGCAAAGCACAGAATTATATTTGAAGCTTCTTCTGGAACACAAAAATCTGTGCCAGGTTATTTAGAATCATTGGAAAATAAACATAACAAAAAACTTCTGAGTGGTCCAAGGAGTAAATGATGATAATCTGTAGATTTCTTTTTACTGATTAGTAAAAGATAAACAAATCTTTCTAAACAAATACTGAGATTGACCGATAGCAAAAATGCTATTCAAAAAAATAAACCTAAAGTAATTGCAGAGGTTAGACAAATTTCTATTAGATTGCAGATCTGATTTAATGGATTTTTCTGTGAAACAATGAAATATACATGTCCAAAATGCCATAAAAAAAGCATTGTATTTAGGACTACTTTCACGTGAAAGCACTAAATGTTCATGAAGGCTTCTGGAGGTGTTTTGGATGCAGACTGTGAGATCTCTTCTACACCCAGCTCATGGAAGCCATGCTGCTTTCTTTATTTTTACAGTTCAAGCCTGTCTGCTTTTCCAAAGTTGTGGGAAATCATGTAATTAAATGCAAGGAAAGCTATAAACCAAGAGGATAATTGCCATGAGTTTGGGAGCCTGATTGCTCAAACAACTTGTGAAGTAATGTAGGAAAATAGTAATGTACAAARAGGTTGTAGATTGACTAGATTAACTCTTCCAAAAGTATACAAATAATCTTCTTTTTCAATAAACTGCAGCCTCTTATGTGACTGCCCATCTGTAGCATATCCACACAGAGACATATTTATCCACCTTTGCACACAGTCTCTCATTCTACCCCACTGAAGTGGACTCCAGACTGGCCAACTATCTGGACTCCGTGTCCAATATTTTATTCTTTTCTCCTAGAAATAATAGCTGGTTCACTGCTCACTTCATGACAACAAAAATCTAAGGTAAGGTCTCCATGAATGTTGATTATCCTTATCACTCAGTACTTTACTTCAGTAAACTCCAAGTAAATATACAACTGTCAAGTATGCAATACAAGTCAACAAATAGCTAGGTTTCATTTCAATAGAAAGTTTATGTGCCATGATATAAGCAGAGAGATTGTGGCAGAAAACACTATTAATTACATATTGTTTTAATTTACACATGRCGATAAATCAAACAAAAGTGCAATTACCTCACTTCAAAAACATTAATGCAAAAAAAAAATTCTGTAATGTGCACTAAATTACTTCTAGTCCCTGATCATCACCAGCATAATGCTGCAGACTTGAAAAATGGTCAAAATATGCCTAATATATATTCTTCAGTGAACATGTAAACACAGATACCTTTTTCCTTCACACTTAATAACAATCATACAATGAACAGGCTGTGATGCAGGAGATGTTGAATATCACAATACTGTGTGCCAATTTGAACWGCAAATTTATATCACCCTTCAGCATAAGATTCAAAAACATCCTAAAGTTAACCTAGMACTTTATTACACAACTTGTGCTACTCTACAAAGCATTCATTTCACTCAGTATCAAAGGTGCAGTCCACCAAGACAGGTGCCTAGGTTCTCTATACATTCAATAGTATTAGCAGATGGATACCTTTGGAAAACAACTTCAACTTCAGGTAGTTGTTTAAAGCAGGATGAACTTGCCTTCCAGTTCTCTTGCTCCATTTACTATAGAATTCAATATAGATTCATTTGAATAAATGCCTACATGCTAGAATTAGTTATGAAAAACCTCACTGTACATGTTCTGTGTAGTGAGTAATTTTTTTAAAATTTTTTGTAGTTTTTGAGTGTTTTTTTTCTGCACCTAATAGKGTAAACTGTTTTATAATATTTGAGAATAAATGTTGCATTGTTTATTTTTACATTCTTATCAAAAAGGAGGAGGATATATCTAACTCTTTAAATAGCTAAAAAACATGAAATATAAGTAAAAATAATTATCTTAAAAAAAATCAGGTCTGTAATTGTAAATTACATGTGTAATACAAAATTATTATCATCTTAGGAAATAAGAGCCAGTCCATTTTCCTTAATATATAGCCAAAAGGAAAGTAAAATTCTTTAAAGTTATGTTACTCCACTGATGTCAATAAGACAGAGGTAGATAATGTCACGACAGAAACAGGACAAAATGCATAAATTTCAAACTAACTACTTACAGCAAGATCTTATGTCAGAAAGCCTTAATATAGAACTATTTAAAATGCAGATCAAATTTTGAAATTATTTAACCTGTGATCAAATACAGATTCTGCAGGGCATTTAAAGTAATCATAAGTCATACAGAAAAAAMCTAGTAAACCTTTCATACATACATAAAGACAAATATGTGAGTAAACCTCTCATATTTTATTCATCTAACTTTTCACACAACATGTATATGCAGTTTTTCCTACACTGCCAATGTTAAACCTGTTACATGCACTCATATCAAAAAAGACTAATTGGAAGTCAGATCATTTAAGTCAATTGTTTTCTCAGTATCTCTTTCTAAATACGGAACACTAACTTGGAAACTTTCTTACCATATCTAGTTAACAATCTAGTCAATTGCAAAAAAACAGTTTATATCTGAAGAATGTATAGCCAAAAACATGAGCAACTTTCATCTTGGCAAGATAAGCCAAGATGAAAGGAAAATGTGTGCCACAATATCCTAGTGAAGACATGAGACCTGATTTGCAAATAACTTGTGAGGCACTTTGCTTTCTCTTGTTCTGTAAAATAATTAAAAAAAAAAAAAAAAAAGATTTTTGATGGTAAAGGCCAATGATGTCAAAGGGTCAATGTCTGAAATATAAAGAAATTTTGATTTGGTTTGAATTCTCATGAATACTGAGAAAATTAAACAGTTTGTTTCCAATTTTTTAAAGGATTCATACACAAAATGCATCACAATGCGCCAAAATATGTAGAAACTATATGTTACTAATGCCAATTAGGGAAAATGTATAATTTAGCTCACTGAATAAATAGATAAAGCTTTAGCTTTTCATTTTCCTTTCTTTGTATGACTAGAAAGAAGCATTCAGGTTTCAACCAATATGACRTGTAGTTCTCTGACACAGGACCTATCAGGGATCTGTTTTTAGATGCAAATGTACACGGAAAGTAAACAAAAATGCAATATTCAGAGAGCCACCACATGTTTTCAAATTTGTGGAGTCAGATATCTTTTGCAAGGATTTGTAGGAGCCTAAAGCAGTGCTTCATTCTTGAGTCATTTATCATCGTTCCGTTCTACAAAGTAGAGCTTGCAGAATGCAGCACAGAGYAGCAGGATTTTTCTAAGATATTTTGCATGGTTGTCTGCTAATAATGATGATATAGTGAAAATACTGAAAGATAATTAATGAAAGATTTTAAAATACAAATAAAAGTATGCTCAAGCATCACAAAGTAAAATAAAAATTTCTATAAACATATACTTTTATTGAGGGTAACAAAAAAAGGGACTTAGCTATTCTGCTGAAGAGGATGAGGAAAAAGTGGTAATTAAAAATACTAAGATAAATGAACACATGAAAAAATACACAAATTATCATCTTGTTAGCTGAATAGGAAATTTGTTCTGATTAATCTTTTAACTCCATAACCATTTTAAAAAAGTATTAAGAAATATGCTTTTGTAAAACAACAACAAAAATCAAAGTTTTGCTAGAGAGTCTGAAAAAAGTTTGGCAAGAGTATGTGCTGCATTTGCTCTTGGCTTTCTCTGTACTGTCTTTTAAGAACAATACTCTGAGCAAGGGCAGCCATTCTGGAGACTACATATAATCTAAAGCAATGCTTCTCAAACTGTTCAGTAGCAATGGCAGGAAAGAATTCAAAGGGGATAAGTGCAAATGCAAAAGTCACTCTTTGAACCTTTAATTTCTGATGATCTCTAGAGGTCCCTTTCAACCTCAACCATTCTATTATTCTGTGATATTTAGACTACTGAGAAGTCACATGAAGACAGATAAGACAAAACGTTGTTTTTCTTTTTTTTTTTTTTTTTTTTTATTTAATATTGAAGGAGTTTAAATCCTGGTTTGGAAGACACAGCTCTCAAGGAGATTCCACTTTGTCTTGCTTTTATTGTTTGTGACTCACAATAAAACATCATCGTTGCTACTTGCATTAGGAAGAAATTTGATAAACAAATGCTGTAAGTATAAAGGGAAACAAAATTTTTAGTCACAGAAAAAAATGCAATCAACAAATGGTAGTTATTTTAGCCTGATTTCTTCCATTTTGTTAAAGCAGCACAAACTACCTCCCAGAAGCATGATTTCTATGATTTTTTTTTCTTTTAGTTTTTCATAACCTTTTTTCCCCATCGAAGTTTTCCTGTACTGTAGTTTATTATACCAGATAATTTGGGTATGCATATATACATAGGGTATGTAATACTATTATAATACTATCCCCCCTTTTTTTCCAGATTTATAAACTGTACAGCTTTGATAGCCACAGTAAAATGGTATATATTTCAAATATTAGCATTGATATACCTAAAGTTAGTTCTTGTTTCTTTGATATAATTTTGGGAATGAAAAAAACTATATAATTAAAACAAAAAAAAATCAAATCCATTTCTTCATGTCTTTAATTTTTATCTATAAAAATAATAATAAAGTAAAATAGTGCAATAGGTAAACTTCATCCAAACTCATTACTAAGACTGGTCAAATTGAGTAGGCAAGGAGTGACTGGGACAAAGCACTTGGATGCAGATGTTGTGTAGATTTCTTGTTTTCATGCACACAATGGCATGCTTTGAGATTTCAGCCTGCTTCACTCCCTTATCTGTTCTGCCACATATTCAGTAAAGGCTATTTCTTGAATGCAAATTTTGTGTAGACAAGAACCACATCAGAAAGTAAAAGGATTCATGCTAGTTTGAGTTTCATCCTCATATTGGACATATCTGTGATGGGCATCAAATCTCTTAAATACCAAGCCTAGTCTGCATGGGATCACTTGGTAAGCAATTTTCGGTACATAAAATATTTATACTAGCAACTGGATGCCCAAATTAGGAATCAGATTACCCCTCTTTTGCATTACATTTGGTGTGCGCAAACACAGGAAAAAAAGATTCTCTGACAAATAACTCAGAGGCTGCATATGCTTCCATTTGTCAGCCACCTGGCAGAGTATGAACCTGGACTGACCACACTCATGGCCCTAGCAAGACCACACTCACAGCACCCACAAGATCACCCCTTCTGAACTCTCCAGCCAAGGAACCTCCACTAGGGCTGTGCAGCTGACCTGACCACTGGGGTTAACTGTCTGTTCATCATCACGGGCAACATCTTTTATGCACCTTCCCAAGAAAATATCCTGGAAGTTTCTTGTGATTGACTGATAGTCCGTGAAAATGACAAGGAAGAAAGATGTGTAACATAARGGCAGTATCGAACTTTTCCCTGAATGATGCTGAATACTAAGCAGGGCCTAGTTATGCAGTTTCAGCATCTTACTACTCATTTGTCTCATTGATTTGTTAGAGATGCTCCCAGCCCAGCCTAGGGAAGTAATACTGATTCACTGCAGAAATAGTGAGAAAAATGATTCAGAGTCTTTAGCCACAACTGCTTGCTAGGCATTACTTCTCTAGATTGAATCAATTTATATATGGTTTATGCTTGCTACTGTTGTGTGATATCTCTGCATATCCACTCAGAAGGGCTGTTCATGCTGTATCTTTCAGTCTACAGGAAGAATTTTCCAGGACAGAGGGAAAATTAACTGGAAATAACTTGGCAATGTAAAGTAACCTTTGTTACTTTATGATCATGGAGACATTTTACCCTAGTTCTACATCAGAAGTCAGGATTTAGCTTTTTTTCAAAAAAAAAAAGCAAACAAACAAACCATAAAAAATACAACAGAAGAACACACAGGAAAAAAAAAGGAAGGAAAAAAAAAAGATATATTCACCATGATGCTACTAGAGCTTTAGGGTTTTTTGTTTTGTTTTTTGAAAAAATACATTTTCATCAACTCCTATATTCAACATAGTATATTACCAGTGCCATTTCAGATAGCACTGAGTAACCTGTAACGGACTCACACTAAAACATATTGCCAAGACAGAAACATCTGCTTAAGGTTTACACCTATTCACAGTCCTTGACACAGCTGGCCATGCCAGCAATGGCAGGTAAGCTATGATATCTTTTTGAAGGTAACAATCTCACATGAAACATTAAAATATTTCCTAGTTTACTGCCTTGAAGTGATCATTTCTGGCTTTTAATGGGAGACTTCATGTTTTGTCTCCAAGTATTTTTCTTTATTGTATATCAAAGCACCAGACGGACTCTGGTTTATCAAATAACACCAAAAGGGATCCAAGATGTGCTTCAACAACAGCAATAACAACAACAAACAAAAAAAAATACTTATTGCTTAATTATCTGACAGACATAATACTACTGAAAAGAGAATCTTTAGTCCAGAAAATTAAATGCCTATAGAAAAAAAGGCCATTCATTAGTTTATCGTGTTTTTTTTTTTTTTTTTAATTATTGCATGAATTGTATTGTAGAGCTCTCCTATAGCAAAGTTATTTTATGCTTCTAAAGCCAATGTCACAGAATGTGGAACTTCATTTGATATCTGGAATAGATATCTGTAGATGCTTGGCACCAATTCAGGACTTTCACCCCACTCCACTGTAGCCTGACAGTTCTATTCCTAAAGAAAAATAAATGTCAAAGGGAGGAGGCATTCACTGTGTTTAGGGTCTTCAACTCTAATTGCTATTGTGTTTCCCTACCACATATAACACAACAGACCTTAAAACAACACTTCAAGCGAACAAGAAGAGAAACTCTAAAAGCCAAGGTAGACCAATTAATTATTGCTGAGGGAGGCATGTTAATGCTAAGATGAAATATCTGCAGGAAAAGTAAGTTTTCTGTCCTTTTAGCACACAGAGCAGTATATTTTTCAGAGAAAACACTTTTGCCACTTTTTCTGCCACCTTTTGAAGGAACATTTTTTTTCCCCTGAGAATGTTGATTCAGAGTGCACGTGTCCTTCAACTTCAGCAAGTTTCCCACATCTACAAAGCTCTGCCTACAGGATAAGTGCATTGGCTTTCATTAGCTTTATCTGTAGAGATATTGTGGATGTGCCTTGGAGACAGATATGCTTACTTGTATTTTCTTTTGCTTCTCCCTCTTTTCAGCAGCACAGGGTAACAGTTTCCTCTAGAGAGAGTTTCAGTATAGTCCAGTTCTCAGAAAAAAATATCCCTTTTTAACGCTAAGCTATGAATTCTTACTTAAATTGTCCCATTATTTATTAATATTAAACTTAATAATGATTTCAGATATTCAAATATCTGCCACTTCTTGACAGTGAGGGTGACAGAGCCCTGGAACAGGCTGCCCAGAGAGGTTGTGGAGTCTCCTTCTTTGGAGATCTTTAAAACCCGCTTGGATGCAGCCCTGTGCCACGTGCTCTAGGTGACCCTGCGTGWGCAGGGGGGTTGGACTAGATGACCTCTGAGGTCCCTTCCAACCTTAAGCATTCTATGATTCTATGAAATGCTGTGAATATTACATGAGAAGGGAGCTAAAATTCTTCCACCCTTTCTAGTGTTACATGATTCAACTTTTCCTGAGACTTTGGAGGAAAACCTAATTCCTTGCATCTAGATCTGTGGCTGTGACCTTCCCTTTCATTCAAATAGGTCATTTTGCTCCAACTTCAAGCAATTAAAAATGCCAGAGAACAGTACAAAATGGTTTAATTTCTAGTACTGAAACAGAGTAGATATGGTCGGTTAGAAATACAACACTAGTTCTGCCAACATTAGTTCTGCCAACCTTAACCTCAAATGGTTTCCATTTAAGTATGAAAAACTAAATTTGTAATATATAAAAGTATATATTATGTATGTAATAAAAGTAAGAGATGTTTTGCTGTAGTCCTACATGGAAAAAAAAAAAAAAAACAGGATGGTAAATTTTTAATAAAGGCTCTTCAACCTCTTTAACAGTTTTGGTTTTGTTTGTTTGCTTGCTTTTTAACAACAAAATTCTGTAATGGATTCTCACTCCTCTCTGAGTACTCACTAAAAGTGAGACATCTAAAAGTGAGACATCTAAAAGTGTGTAGATTATCAAAGTGTTTTGTTCTCAGCAAAAATGGACCAATGAATCATCTGGGATCTGTGATTTGTAGTTTGAATAATTTAAATTATCATAGAATCATAGAATGCTTAAGGTTTTTGCCTAACAAAAACTCAATTACTACACCTCAGAAAACCCACTCCCAGTAATCTCTAAAACAATAATCATATCAGAATCACAGAAGGATTGAGGTTGGAAGGGACATCTAGTATATCTTATCTATATTTCAAATTCTATTGTCATAATGTGAGAATTTAAGGATCCTTTCCTAGGGAATTTAACACACTTGCAATTTTTCCTCCCTATTCAGAAACTACCACTGTGAGATGCCAATGCATCTACTGGATTTACTGGCAGCTTTAGTATTGATTCTAACAGAAACAAGTTTAGGCCTAAGATATGACTTGAATTTAGCCACTAATTTATTGAGTGCACTGATTGAGTGGCTCAGTCTCATGGAGAGAATGAAAACTGGCCTTTCACATCCCATTCACAATGAAATGTGCATTGTGATCTCATGAGTCACACTTTAGAAAAGTATTGCTCCTAAGCACTTATGTCTGCCTCTTACCGTATCCAATGTAGTCATTATTTGGCTGAAGAGAAGCCTGGGAAAAGAAAGGTAAACTGGGCACTGATTAGACATTTTTCAATTCTTCTGTTCAGGTGGCAATATGTAGAAGAAATTACTTATCTAGGAAGTTTTCACCTTCAGCAGCATGTCAAACACGGATGGTCACCCACAGTACTTGAGATTTTTAAGTATAGTTCAGCAGCTTATCCAACAGGCTGACAATAATTAAATTTCGTTTGACCAGATCAACTTTTTGGCTCCCAAACAACAGGATTTTTCCTAGCTCGATTTGAAAGAGTCTTTAAAGCTCTAGTGATAAACAAAAATCTCCAATATAAATAAAATCTTTCATTCAAAAGGATTTGGTAAATCACTGAAATATATATATGTTTTAATATTACTGAAATGCAATATTCTAGCAAATACATAGAAAAATAATAATGCTAAGAATGATCATTGTGGGGACAGAGCATAATTATCATGATTCGAATTAACCACATCTGATTTTTAAACAAAGCCAGTATACTCTCCCTCTAAAGGAAAAGAAAAAAAAAAGGGAACATTTGGACAGTTTGGACTTCATACTGGATAGTAAGAAGCAGTTAGTAACAGAATATCTAATCCATATAATGAAATCAGCATTATAGAAAAAATATTTTGGAGATATTCTCTTTTAAAATTAATTTCCACATAGTGGAAATAAATGAGCTACAGGAAAGAAAAGAGAGGAAAAAATCAAGAGCAAACAAGAAACGCTATGATACAATCTTTTATTAACCCACATACTGCAGCCAGCAGATTTGATAACATTGTCTCTTGAGCTTCAACTATCAGATAACATCTGGCAAATGATGTTTGTAAGTCCTGTTACACAACATCTTTTGGCTTCTCAGTGTCATTTAGGGGACTGATATGTGACYAGAATAACATATTTTAGACTGTTTCTGTCATACTAGTACAGATTTTCAATAATGGATATGCCACAGTTTATTTGAATTTGACTTTTCAAAAAATATTTGGCAATTTTGTTCTCCTAATCCTGCTTGTGACTCAAGTAATCTTTCTTAGCACAAATCTTCACGGAATATTAGATGTAGTCTTTTGGCAACAGAGTATTCTAAAAACTTTTGTATATCTTTAATATATAATGATCTCTGGAGCAATATTTTTTAAGTGTTTGCCAGAAGAATTTACTTATATCTAAAACTTTGCAATGACTTTCTGTTCTTTCAGATAAGCCATTTGGTAGCTTTTATTATCCAAAACTTCAAAAAAAAATCTTTAATCAAGAGCTTATGTCAGTCTGTATAGCACAGACCAAAACCTTTTGTATCTCTAAAGTTAAGTTCTCCTATACAAATTTATTTGAGGAAACACTAATGTCAGACACTCACTTACCCAGTGAGATGCAGGGTACACTGTGATCATGCAAACAACGTGCATTTTATATAATTGAGCAGCAACTTCAAAATAAGAATAATATGAGGGCCCTGAGTCTCTTGATTTAAAAAAGTAGCAAATATTTGTGGTACTTATTATACCATGAATTTTTAATGCAAAAATGAAAATGTCCATCTCGAGAATTACTCTCCAAGGGCAGATGGAGTTTTGCTGACAGTAATGTAACATGATTTGATTATGAATGACTAGCACATTTTTAATGAATGGTCCTAAATTAGAATGTACCTCCACACCGTTGCGCAGAGTTTTTAMGTCAGATGGGAAATACCAAGGCAGATAGAGAACAAGGGCAAATCTAACTTGTGTGATTGTGTACACAATTTCATTGATGTCAAAAGAGCTGCACCCTTAAACTAGAGAAAAATATGGTCTGTGTAGCTGAAATATACTCTTTTCCGTATTGTTTAAGATTTAAGATACTGCTTTCATACATCAGATTATATTTATGGAATAAAAAAAAAACTGCTTTAAAGTTTAGAAGRCAAAAGGAGTTAAGGATGCCTGTAGTCAGTTAAGGATGCCAAAAGTCAGTCTTAAAGTACTTTTAATTATCTTATTTGCTTAAATTTAAAATACAGCATTTTTGAATTTCTAGAAAATAATAAATCATTGTTCTGATCTTTAATCAAAGGAAATCAATCAGATAATATGCATATATATATATTAAAAATGTAACTGAATGATAATGAACAGCCAGTTTCACATGAAAACTAAACTTCTTAAATCCTCTTCTTCTAAATCCCATTCTTCTGCTTAAATTATTTACATGAATCAGTGTCCCACCACCTAAACATCCTTATGCTTGTTTCTAAATTAACTGAACAAATAAATGAAATGAGAACATAGCTAATTTCAGTTTTCTGCAGATCRCTGAATAAATGGATGAGGCTAGTAAAGAGTAAATAAATTAGTGATAAATAGCCATAGCTGCCAATGACACACAGAATGGACAAAGGCAACATTTTTTGAAAGATATGCAGCTAAGCTAACCCATGGAGCGYTGAGCTTCTTCTTTTGGGAAAGGAGCATGATAGAGTTAGCAACTTCTGGATCCTAGCTTATACTGAATTCAAAACAACTGATCTGGGAGGTGAAATTTTGCAGAAAGCAGAAGATACTAAAGATTTTTGGGTTTTCCCAAGTACATCCATTTGGGAAGTTTTTGCCTGGGAGCTTACCATTCAGTTTGAGGGAAAAAAAATTAATACTAAGAAAATAATAAAAAAGTCCCCTTTCCTGTTAATAAAAGAAAATTCTTTTCAATTCAGAAAGTGGTTTTCAAGTTCATCTTCACGTTAAATTTAAGAAGCCCAGTTGTGCACAATACCATAACTTTAAGTAGTATAAATGTGATAAAAATCTACAGGAAATTTCACTGAATATACAAACACAAAATTGATATTTATTACAGAATGACAAAGAATCACAAAATAGTTGGGGGTCAGAAAGGACCTTTGGAGATACCCTGCTATTCAGCTACCTATTCAGCTACCCTGCTCAAGCAGAGCCTTCTAGATCAGATTCCCCAGGATTATGCCCAATCATGTTTTGAACATCTTCAAGGACGGAAACTCCACAATCTCTCTGGGCAACCTGCTCCAATGTTCAATCATACTCATCATGCATAAAGTGTTTTCTTACCTTTCTACCTCTTTCTTATTTATTCTATGTTGACCATATCACTTGAATAAATTTATAAAAATAGCTTTTAGTTAGTGAAAATAATTGAAAAAAGTAGTTAGTTCAGTTCTTCAAAATTAAGAAATATTTCTCTCTGACTGAATTCAGTAGGTGGCAGGTGGAGGAGAATATTTGACCATTCATTCTTTTAAATAAGCTTGGAGTCTAAATATTTCAGAGATTTAAAAACATGTTTAAAGGTCATATTGTCCTTAAATTCTCCGCCAAATTGGGACTAGTTTTAGTTGCTTTTGTGCGCATACTGCAAGCTTAAGCAATTCTTTTTTGGAATTATCGTAGGTCATATTAGAAAGAAGTTTCAGAGATTTTTGATGGATTCACAGTGTTAATTTATAGTAGCTGTTACTCTTAATTGGCCTGAGAGCCAAATGAATGAAATCAATGCTGAATCAATAAAATAAAACTTTTTTGCAGAGAAAAAAATGACAGCCAACATTCGAACTTGCAACAATAAAAAAAAAATTGAAAATAAACTGAACATATTGAATATAAATTGAACAAAGATGACTTACCAACTTTCCCCCAAAAAGAAAAGTAATGTGCAAACTAATGGCATTCTGCAGATGAAGATTATTTCAAAGATTTACAGGAATGAAAATTATCTATTTTTTTCCAAGCTATCTAATAAAACACCTATAAGATGCAGTGGAAGTTACGTTATTTGACATTATATAAATAGATACATGGGGCTGGTAATTTCTGGAACTTTACACAAAGATATTGACCTCTTATGACTTTCCATACTTGGTGGACGAAATTTTTGTCAAACCTGCCTTGGTTGTCTGAAAATAAATGCTAGTTATGAGATTTTACAGACATATCTTCTACATCAAGGTAATAAATATTTGAATAAAACAGTCTTTAACCTACCTTGAGCTCACAAACACTAAGCAACACTCATCATAATCAAATGACTTTTGTATGGACCAATTTTCCTCACCATATGCTTTTTAGTTATATCTTTCCACATTTTAAAGTTTGGATCATTTTAGGTTGGGCTTAAAAAAATGCAACTGTTGCTGAGACAGTGTTTACTCCTAACTTCTTAGCACATATATCAGGAAAAGGTAGTATAGGTATAGGATGGTATAAGGTAAACTTGTTAAATTGAAATAGAATAAAATTATACACAGAAAGATAGGAAAAAATGCAGACAGGGATAGGCAGACAGTAATTTGGTTCAGGCTCTTGGTTTTCTACAGACCTCTTGTGTAGCTGTATACACATTACCTAGAATCAGAAATACGGCTAAGATCTTTCTGAAATCTTTCTATCACTGTTCCTTATATGGAAAAAATAGGAATAGTAGCATTTCTCTGTCCTACAAGAGTGGTATTATACTACATACATCAAAGATTGTAAGTACTTGAATATCACAATAGAATCAGAGAAAGAGTGAGAGAGATAAAATACGTAAAAATGCTAATTGGGCAGTTGAAGGTTTAAATAAAAATAATATTGGGCAAATTTCTCTCAAAGCTGAGGTAAGCCTGAATCTCAAATGTGATACTGAAGATGAAAGAATTACACAGTCTACATTTCTCAACAATCAATAAACAAATTAACGTTGATCACATCCATCAGAATCACAAAAGACAAGGTGACAATATTCACTTACTAGAATTACAAATATACAAAAATATTTTTCAATAATAATCACCAAGTATTGGTAAGCAGAAGAGACTCTCTGAATTAGCCCCTTGACAAAATATTGATAAGTAATACCCTATGAAAATGAAACAATGCTGAGCAGATATTGAGTGTAAAATCTGAAAGCTGAGGAATCATATATTTGATTTTAATACACATAGGTAACTATAGCACTTTCCACAAATAGTAAAATCTAGAAATAACAGAATGACTGATTTCCTGAAAGACTACAAAACGAAGAACRGAATCCTCTAGTTTTTGGGCAACACATTGTTTTTCTTAGTAACAAAGCTCTATGAGCTTCCAAACAAGTGCCTGCATGCATCTCTTTGTGGACTGAAGAACTAGGGAGCTGAAAGAGCTTCTCATAGAGAAAAAAAAAATTGTAAAGGAAAGTCGGTTAAATAAGCCAATAGGTAACCACACCTATTGCAGGCAAAATTCAGAAATACTTCAATAAAAGAACAAATCATAGCAGAAAAATCAACACAATTAAACTTATGCAACTGACAAATTAACAAATATGGATGAACAAAAATATTTTTTTTTTCTAACATAAAAATATCATTTCCTATATGGTCATCTGATGAATCAGGCCACTTGCAATTCTGCACCAGAGTAGAAAGCATTTTCTCTGCTTAAGAGAAGGGTCACAGTCATGCTGATTAGACAAAAGCACTGAGGTGATTGTCAAGATTTATTGTTCACACTCGTAACACCTCAGAAACCTGTAGATACAGTGCATAAAGAGGAAAATTCATCCCCATAAGGAATGAATAGTACAGAAAGAGAATTACTTTGGTGTCAGCAGAATCTCTGTAGATATCCACATAACCAAGGTCAACAGGGGAAATTACTGTAGAAAACAGTGTCGTCAGAAGGAGGACACACACAACCATCCAAAAGGGTATCAAATAAACTACATAACAAACTACAATAACTATAAAAAGTATTCAAAAACTCCTCACTCATTGCATATAAAGAAAAAGGTTTTCATTTTTTTTTTCCAAAAGAACTATATGCTGAAATATTTGGAAGAGAAATACCAAGAGAGATACATAAGTTTTGGAGATATTCTTCAGAATACATGTATTGATAGTTAAAAAAGACCATGAAGAACCAATTTATTTTCAAGATCTCATGGAAGTGGTGTACCCAGTCTTTCTGTTCAGTATGTGTTCCACGTAATCTTGCCTGCTCCACCATTTTCAAGAGCTTCACAGACATTACACACAAATCAAAAATTAACAGGGGAAATGACATAGTCCAGGTCTTGCCAGTCATTCCTGTTTCTAACAACAGTGCTTAAGCTAAGAACAATCACTCCAGACCAGACTGGAAGCTCACCTAACTTAGGATCGTGTCTATTCAAAGCCAAAAAGGAAAGGAGAATAAGAGAAGGACCATATGGTAGAAATGCCCTCCCCTTCTACTAAGATTAAGTTCTCTTATTCTGTAACAAGTAATACATAAACTATTTTAACATAATGGGAAATGTGTTGTAAAAATACAGCCTGGTCTAAAAAATTGTCTTTTTTTCCTAATACTACTTTTGATTACACATCTAAATTTGTTGAAGGTATCTTCCAGATGTTTCTGAAGAGCCAGACTCTGTCAGAGGCATGTGGGTCCTCTGTAAAGAATACTTAGCCATGCAACACCCATAAAAAATCAGCTATATTGTGCGTCAAGAGAAGTGTTTCCTGTGGAGGTAGAAAAGAATTACTCATGACTGCACTGCTGTTCTACATCCTAGTGAAATCTCATCTGGAAATCTGTTTTCAGCTTGTCATCTGGAAGTCTGTGCTCAACTTGTCATTCCAGAGGGATGAACCGAAACTGGAACGGACACACAAAAAGGATTTGAGGGAGGAGGGGAGTACTGACTGCAAGGGAAGAAGAGCTTATGTCACTAAACTATAGATGACTTTGGTTTGCATAGTCAGGCAAAGTGAAATCTCAAAATGACTATGACTGCCATCTCTAAGCCCATCCTGCAGTGCCTGGTGAGAAAAAGAGTTATCAAAGCTAACAAGTAACATTGGTGCAAGAACAAAGGCATAAGAGGGCATCTGATGAATAGTAATTTTAGGTAAGGAATCAGGAGAGTGTTCCCATTAGTTACAGCATTGGGTCTTGGGAATGGCTTTCCATGGGAACAGCTGAAGCAACAATAACCTCAATGACAGCTACAAACAGAAATTCTTTGAACATCTGTCAACAAAGGGATATGAATTGGACATTTGTGATGGGAGTTAGAATGCTGTTTGCAGTCCCAAAGTGAGGTAACACTAAATGACTTAGAAATCCCTTAATTCCTATGTTTATATACAGTAAACACAATTGCACCACTAATGACCCTAATTAGTGCATCTCTTACTGAACTGTAGGATAAGGGCTTTTTTCTTCTAATTTTAGAATATTTTAACCCTATCTTTTAACCATGTTTAACCATATCTTTTATTTCTACTTTTGTACTACTTATAATGAAGCTCAATCTAATATCATTTTAACTTTTATGCTTCTTTGGTAAGAAATATGATATTACAGCATTCAGGGATTTCTAAAACCGGAATTTCTGTAGTTATCTTTTGAGTACTATATAAATAAAAATATAACTGTGTAGTTATGTGCATAAAAAGGGCAAACATGGGACTTCGGTATCCTGTGAGATCTTTTGGATACTAATTTGGTCTGTACAAGGAATTATTTTTCAGTTAAAATTTAAAATAAACATATCCTATCAGCTGCTCACATCTATTGAACTGACATATTCTGCACATAGTCTTGCAAATCATGTAAGTTCATGGAACTCATGGAACTACAGAACAAATGCAAAACAAATTCCTTTGAAAAGACAATATTTATGTAGCTGATCATGATTTTCATTGCCACACATAAATGTATCATCCTAGCTATTACAACAAAATCATTCTTGTTCATAATACCAGAAGGCCTAATACATTGTAAATGACAACACAGTGGTGCCAGCCTATTGCACACTTGTATGAACACAATAAAAATTCACAGCCCAAGGAAGCTGCTTATAACAATTTGAATTGCTGACGACTAGAATGCTCAATAATCAAATAAAACAAATTCACACTTTTCTAAATACATCAGATCTACTTCGGTAGCTTAAAAGTTTAAAAGAAGGSTTGTAATGAGTCATTTCTCACAACTTCAACCACACTGTGAAAAGAGTCCACAAAGCAAAAGATCGATTCAGTCACAGTCACATGGTTTGTTTTTTCTAAACCATCATTAAGATGGTTTATTTTTTCTTGAGAAGCTTAATTGGAATTAAAAGTAAGTTGAAAAATACTGTCACTGMTGTTAACTTAGAAACAATTAGACTAAGTTTACACGGGAACAAGAAAATAAATAAAGCAAGACAGTTCCCAGAGGTATTTTTCAGCTGTCCCAAGAGCTGTAGATCACCTTCCCAAATACAAAAGAGGAAATGGAGATTCAATGTCAAAATGTACATCAAAAAGGTATTAGACAATATCTTACATCAGTTCATAAAAATGGCTGTATAGAGTCACCAAAAATTTTTCCTTAATCCTAAAGTTTGAAACCTTTCAGTCTGAATTGGCTGTTTTTTGATTTTTTTTTTAATCAAGATAGCTGACATGATTTTACTATTACCCTTATTTTCTATAGCTACTTGYGCCAAAGAAATGTGGATGTGAAAGTACCATTATTTTGATTAGATAGTGTTTTACGTCCCACTTTTCAGGGCATAAGTGTATAAAGCCTTTTATGTTTCTACTATCAAATAGTTGAACAAAAACGCTACAGACTGACCATTATATTAATGAGGCTAAATAAAAACACAGATGGTTTCTATTAAGCGATGGAACTGAAAGTAATGATGTGCTATCTTAAGCCACTGCCCTGCAAAATCAGAGACCAGGATAAACAGAAATCTGATTATTCTAGCTAAGTAAGAAAGCTCAAATAAACACGTCGTCTCTCTGTCTGAGTCCTTGTCTATGATGAAAAAAATTGACTCGTTTTAAAAAGCAGTTGTCAGGAACAAGTCCCTTTGAAATAATGCTTAAAACACAGATATTTGACTAGCCAAAAAATGACTCAGAACCATGCCAGAAAAGGCTTTTGAGATATAACTTTTCAGGAGAAGTGAGGATATTTGCTCGGTTGATCTAGTAGAAAGAACCAGCAATGTGAAATGAAATTTATGGACTACTGTTCAAAGTATAACAAAATAAGAGTATTAAAGAAATAGCATGTCGTTTGTCCCAATGTAAAAATATTTTAGAATCTGAGATGCTATCTATTTTATAAATAAGATTTTTAAAAGAAAAGCTTGTATTCATTTATGAATTAAGTTTATAACATCAGAAAATAACTAAAATGCTTATCAATTAAAAATAAAAAAAAAGTAAGGGGTAAATTGGTTCTATATTCATTTTTTAACTTCCATTTATACAAAATGGATGACACATATTTACATCTAAATTGTATCCTGTTATTACTAGTATTTATGTATAATAATATAAACAAAAAGAATAACTGCTTCTTCTCTTAGCCTGRAATCTTAATATTTCAAATATTTAATCACTATAGGATATATTCATCTTACCACATGCTGCTTAAACACATAATTTATAAAACCTTAGAATTAACAAGGAATTATTTGCAAAATTTTCAGTAGTGCTAACACTTATTAGAATTAAACAGGATTGGTTGTGTTTCTGTTATTTGTACCTGTATCAGGATTTTTTTTCCACAAAAGTTATTTCTTCTGCACATTTTAGACTGCTAAAAAGAAAAACAGTTCTATCCAGACCAAATGGGATATAAGACAAAGGAGTCATGCCTCCTTCAAGCTGCCCAAAATCCTAGTCTGATAAGGACAGAAACTCCTAGAACGAGTTGTGAAATTACACTGGCATTTTGCATGGACATGGAAAACGATCTCTGAGCACAGCTGACAACTCCAATCATTACTCCAACTCCATAACTCCAGGAGTCAAACAAATAGGGGTATGGAAAAGGCCTAGTAATCAAAAAAGAATACTATATTCCTTAACCAGGATTGTTCCATGCAATTTGTTCTTTTTTAGGCCTTAATCCTAATCCTTTTTTTTTTTTTAACTCATCCAGTTAGCTACTTTTGTACCTGCTGTTTTGTACCTGTTATCTATTTTGCCCTGAAGACAGAGCAAATAATTCCTTTCCCTCCTTCTTCATTCAAGTAATAATAAATGGCTAGAGTTTCAACTTAGCCAAATTCAGTTATTTAATTCTTTAAGACTTGCCCCACATATCCCCTCTACCATGCTACTTGTCCTCACCATCAAATACAGGTTGTGGTTTGGCAGAGCCTGCTGCCAGGTGCAGGCAATAAAACAAATCTTTCCTAGGTGTTTGGCTGCGCTGGACCTAAAGCCTCTAATTGTGTTCACATTCTGGTGATTCTTTATCACATCCTGGTGATTTTTTAAAAGTGAGATTAGCTGAGAATATTCTTGTGATGTCTGTTTTGTAAATGGTATAATTTCAGGAGCAGTTGCTACCTAAAATGGAGCTAAAATGTCTCAAGTGATAATTTCTGGAGGAAACTGAATTCCTTCTGTATGTTACTACTTTACATGGTCTTGAAAGTTCTGATCTTTTTTAGTGAGATGACAGTCACTCCTTCCACTGCAGACATTTGGACAAGAGATTAATCCATGCCTGTTTAATAAAGAACTGGTAAAAATGAAAACTGTATCCTGTTACTGGAGAACAGGGAGGCAGCCATGCCATTTTGCACTTGTCAGATTAATCATATTCTCATTTTGGCCAATATTTCCAGAAACTCTTTTATCATTTGCAGAGTTTCATTTTGAAAGCTATGAAAAGAGAAGAGATAGCTATTCCATCTGAAGTCTAGAATAATTTATGCTGCTACAGCAATTTACCAGCATTGATCTTTGTGTAGAAATCCACCTTACATTAGTCCAAGAGGAATGAGGGTAAAAAGTGAATCCTGAAATTGTTTTTCACTGAGGATTTTTTAGACAGAATAAGTTGCAGAGTGTGCTATGAGCAATCCTTTCAACTGTTATACATATCCCTTTGAAACAAGAAGGACAGAAAATCTAAAGCAAAGGACTTTGGAGGGAGATGGGAAGGAAAATAGTAGAAGCCCATAGAGTTTTGATAATAGCTTTGATAAATTTAACTCACGTTTCAGAGACAAGTATGTATGGATATAGTAAAATTTCACCTATGGTCTTTGCATTTACAACAGGTACATATGTCTGACTATCTGATTAATGGCTTGTTCTCTACAGAAATTCTGTTTTTGTTTGAATCTTCAAAATACACTTTCCCTCTGGAAAGTAGTATGTTTGACTTAAAAACATACGAACAAACAAATGCTACTTTGGCTAATTTTGTAACTATTTTCCCTGCATCAGAAAAATAAAGCTGCATAGAGGAACCCTCAAGTACTCCTGGGATCATCTATGATATTACTAGAATAATTAAATAAGCAGAATTTGTGWCCAGTTAAACTCAGCAGATATTCTAAAGAATATTTTTTCACCTGACACAACTATTTAACTAAAACAATAGGTACATGATTGGCAATATTACATAATAATTAAAGTGCTTCACAGTGAGTTATATCAAGGTATGACTCACCACTCAATACATTATAAAGGTACAGAACTACGTCAAATCCAGCAGTGCTGGGCAGGGCAGTGTAGGGTAGTGAAGCTGCAGCCAAAAATTAAGTTTAATATCAGCAATCTCTTGCTAGGAAAGAGAAGGGGAAAATAACTGAAAGTATGACTCCGAATTTTGTTTTACTCTAAATCAAATATTTGTCAAAGAAGGAATAACCATATTATTACAATTAGATGATACATATTATTTCAGAGGTATTTAATACATATTGCTATTTGAATCTCACAGTTCCTCTGGCAATACATGTGATAGCTTTTTTATTGAAAAGGGAGAACTGTTCCACTCCTCAATGGGGCAAATGACTGATGAAGTGAAAAAGTAATGATGGAATTTTTTGGGATAATTACATTTTTACTGGAGTACTTTATTAATGATCATTTTGAAAGAAAAGCCGTGCTGCAATCAACACAAACCACATACCTTCCCATGCAATATTTTGAATAATTTTCTATAAACAGATTTCTACTGAAAACAACTCTCTTAAAAATGGCACGGTGAATATATGCATCCTAGACAAATATATCTTGAAAATGGCTCCCTTGAATAAGCCTGATTCGTCATGCAAAAGATATGCACCATATATCATTTTCCTATCTTTTAATAGTTTCTTTAATATCAAAGTCCCTATTTTAAGTATTATTCAGTAGCACAATTATACATCATCAGTTACTGAGCTAAGCTTTCTCTTCCACAATGTAGTATTTTGTACTCACCAGGTGTGAAATTATATCGAGCAGAAAAACCCATAGATTCCAGCTCACCATCAGCAAAAAATTTAATCCATAGGAATCTGCCACTCGATTTTATCATAGGTGGATTTTGTTGTCCACAGAAACGTCCAATGATTGGGGAAAAACCAAAAGGTCCATCACGTACTTCAATATGATCAAATTTACACTCCCAAGAAGGCTCTATGGAATATTTTTCATCGAAGTGCAGCTCAATGCATTGTCTAGGAGCAGCTGGAGGTGAAAACRAAATGATCTTATTATTTTCTAAACCAAGTTCTTCCTAAATTGAAATGAAATTAAACCAGAAATATAATTAGATATCAAAAGTTAAACAGAATCTAATATTCCAATTTTCTATTTTGCCTGTAAAAAGTAGTTTCTATATTTGAAAATATAGACATCTGTGCTTTTATAGATTACTTCTTACTTCTATATGCTTCTCCTTTAAATAAGTGTTTACAATACCACTTCATAGGGAAACTAGGAGAGTTATCTAAAATATAAAGCAAAAATATATATTAGGAACTAYTACCTAAAAAAAAAAAACTTATTTAACTGGGAAAATAATCTTTTCAGATATAGGAGTTAGGAGTGGGGAGAGGAGTTAAGCAGAATATTTTTTACCTAGTACGTGCAAAGATGAAGAAACAGATGATCAGGACTGTACTACAAAAGTGCAGAGAACTGTCATGTAAAGAAATAAATAAAGATGAAGCAAAATTATCTAAGAATAAAATAGTATTCTATTGAAAACTTTGAAGAATATCTGAAGTGATCACTTAATAAGACATAAAAAAAAAACTTTAAATATTTATTCATAAAGGCCAGTGGGGATCATAATAGTCTCTTACAAAACAAAAGGAGCATATTGCCCTGGCAAACCCCGTACAAAGAGAAATAAATCATAGAATCATAGAATGCTTAAGGTTGGAAGGGACCTCAGAGGTCATCTAGTCCAACCCCCCTGCTCACGCAGGGTCACCTAGAGCACGTGGMACAGGGCTGCRTCCAAGCGGGTTTTAAAGATCTCCAGAGAAGGAGACTCCACAACCTCCTTGGGCAGCCTGTTCCAGGGCTCTGTCACCCTCACTGTTAAGAAAATCATTGGTAGAACTACAGCATGCTAATAAACAGAAAAGCAAAAGCCACCAAATTTTTGTCTATAAAATTTAAAACATGCAACATCTGCGATGTGCTGCCCCCATCCTTAATCCCTCCCATTGCTAAAAACGTATGCCTTTAGGATCCTGGTAGGATATATGTTTTTTCTGACAGACTTGTCTGCTAAGGCAAGAGTTCCCTGTACTATCACTGCACTTGCTGCCCCTCAGGTGACAATATCCTTAGCTTTGCACATATTAAAAGAGGTTGGAATTACTAGCAGTTTTGCCTAATTTAACATTATTTTCACACTAAAACATGCAAGACCAAAATTCAAGGCTAGTGCATGGGCTTAATATAGCAATGATACTGCCACTCAGGTAGTCAGCATCCTTTCATTTCTCTCATCGAGAATAACGAAGTATAAAAAGCTATTGCTGTGCAGCCAAAACCTAGATCATATGTTTATTTGGAAATGCTTTAAACTGAAAATTGGTAGAATAAGCTCATTACTTACTTAAGAAGGCAGACTAATTAGAATGGACTAAATAAGTAGGCATTAGGTATAGCTTGCAGTCTTTACAAAAGAGCACATAGTCAGATCCTATTTACAGCTACACCATGTAAATAAAAGTAATATCATTTTATGAGACTCGTAGAAGAAATGAATTAATAGCATATTCAGGTTAGCTCAGAATAAAGATTCATTTCACTAGCTATTTTAGCATGTGGGTGACATTTATTTAAAGCAGAAAAGAAACTTTAGCTATTGCTATCAATTTAAATAAATTTACCATTAGGAGAGTATTTACTATTAATTCTGTTAATTTACAAAACAAAAGGGAAATTGAGATAGGTATATATCTTCACAGTGCTTTCACTCTGTGATATTTGTGCCCATTCAAATTCAACAGCAAAATCAAAACCTAAAACTTTCCATAGAAATGCATAATATATACAGCTCCTAAAAATAAAAATATTTTGCAAATGTGGAAAAAAAACTAGATTAAAATGAGAGAACAAAGTTTGTGAAGAAGATCTTATCAATAATACATAGGGTGAGGTTTGAAGACCAAAGTGTATGTTTTAGATTACAATGATGGATTGAAAATCTGGAAGACACCACTGATTAATTTTGTTCAGATGTTTTCACCCTTAACCTCACATATTTATAACAGTTATTGATTGAAACTTAACTAGGCAGTGTTAGAGGAGCTGAGAGTCAACCTTGGAGCATATATTCCACACACTTATATTCCTTTTAAGATCTTGAGAACTACTCGTCATTCACCTCAGGACTGCAGTCAGGTGTTAGAAACTCTAAGATGGCAAGGTTTATTGCTAAGGTAAATGATTATGAAGTCCTGAGTGTTTTATGTATCCATTGTTCAATTGCAATGTTATCAACCTACCTAAAATTTTATTCTAGCATTACAAACTAAACATAAAGACAAATTCTGATAGTRTTGTTAGTGAGTGTAAGTGTAAGAATAGCATCTTACCACAGTGTATACCACAAGTATATATACCACAGAGTAGGTAGTGTATAGCTACTCTGCTTTCCATGGCAACAAAGACATATCTTCCTCAAAAAAAAGACCTTTGCCATTGTTCTTATATACATGCCATTAGCATAACATGTTTGTTCTTACTAACCTTCCTGCATTAGGAATTCACTCTTCCATTTCACTCTAAGAGAAGGCATATGAGCACTGGTTGGAAGTCAAATGCTTAACAGACCTTCCTCATATCCAACACCTACCCTGGAAAAGGGCATAAGGCCCTTGTCTGAGTTCATCTTATATGGTTTAAGTTCATCTTATGTGATTTAAATGTTGAAAGACTTATAGATGTTRATAGATATAGATATAAATGTTAAAAGTCTGTTATATATTAGTGTAATATAAAAGGTGTCATTGCAGGTAAATCAGAGCCACAGACCCAAATGTAAAGACACTTTGAATTAATTGGAATCATGGCCTGATAAAGGCTGCAAAACTTTCACATCCTTCCTACTGCACTGTGAATCTTGCATTGACAGATAATTTTAGGATCAAAACATGGCTTTGGTTTGCTTGCTTCTACTTTTATTTATTTTTCAACAAAGACAAGATGGGGTGTTTCCTAGTGAAGCCTAGTGCTTGGTAAAGGATCAGAGAGAATTGCATCAACTTGAAGAGCACTCAAGGAAGTTTCTACTTTCCCCTGAGCAGAGGCTGCTTCACTTAAGAATGGAGCATTGACTATCTATTAGGGCTGGCAGTGCTGGCCCTTCACACTCCTTGGTCATTAAAATGACCTCCTGGCATAATTTTGACTCATACCTATAAGACATTTAGTTTTATGCATGTGATCGTATCATTCGGCCTCAAGGCCAGAGAATGATTAGTGACTCGTTTTAGATATTAGCATAGGCAGAGCCTGTGCTCCCAACTCCCCCCAGTCCCCCGAGGGACTAGTTTTGTTTGATTGTTTGTTTTTCTCAAGTCATCCAGAAATGTAATACTATGTTTCTGGAACTGTGGAGATTGCAATAGGCTGGGTAAGGAATGAAGGGATCCCATGCAAGTTCTGTGCATCACTGCAGTGTGGGGCATTTCATGATGTGCCTTTAAATGTATCTCCTTGCTTCACTGAGCAAGTTTAGAGATGAAGTACCACTGTACTATTCAGAGCTAAAAGTTACAGGTTTTGGTTGCCATCTAAAAAACAAAAAATTCAAGTATTTCTGGAAATGACCACAAGTAAAGAAGAAAATCCTATTTAAAATCCTGCCTTTAACTTTTTTCTTGGCAAAGAAGTTATAGTCTGACTTTAGCATGGAGTTTCTTTGTTAAAAGTAATCTAAGCAGGTATTATATAAATATATTTCTTGTGAATACACAACTTGCTCTTTTGCAACAAAATATCTGCAATTGCGATCACAGTGAAAACTGTGAAAATGTGGGGAAAACAAGTCCAAAATGATGGCTAACAACTGTATAATATAAATACATATAATAACATTATGAGAAAAAATACACAATTTCTTAGTTGACCATGTAATCCAAAAGGGATAGTTATGTGATAGTTAATGATAGTTATCATTACTTGTATCTCCATTCATAGGTAAATTCTACTCGTATCTTTCTACTTTTTTGTGACTACAATGTCAGGATGTCAGGAAAATAGCTGTAAAATCCAAATGAAATACACTAAAGCCTTTTCATAAATAGCTTTTACTTCAAATCTTAAAAATCTTCCACATTTAGCTTCCAATGATCTTTCTTCAAAGATGTTTAATGCCATAGAAAGACTACTTAACACTTGCATATCTTGTCATCTTTTTGATCTAATTATCTAACACAAGAGCTGTCTGGAGATTTTACATATACTGGGGAAAAAAAGGCACTGAGTTTGAGCTTGCAATAGAGGAACAGTTGCAGCAAAAGCATGGAATTAAGGTTTTAATTCTGTTCAGCCTCTAAGTCTGTATAACTGACAGGTAAATTCAAGCAAAAAAATCTGCTTAAATTTGTCTGACTGACTGAAAATGAGACAGTGAACTAAATGTCTATCCCCACCTAATCAAGGTTTGGTATTTGAAGCTGGTCAGTTATTGTGGATAGGGGAGCCCTCTATGGACTCATTTTAAAACAGGATTCTTTGTTTTGATAAGCATTTTGAATCCCCAAATTTCCATGAAATACATTAGACAAATGGCCTTCAAGCAGACACTTTTAGTTCCGTGGTCCATGACCACTTGATAAGACCTGTAGCATTCTTGAGACAAGAAGAGTTTAATGATGCTCAGAATGCAGATTTCAAGACAGCTCACAACATATAAAAGGGGAGATTTACTTCATACTTCCATAAAGAAAACCTAGTCCATATTTTTATTTCTAAATATTCTGTTATTGAAAATTGATAGAAACATGAAAATAATATTACTTTTGTGTTTTTTTTCTCAGTTGCTGATATCTATTGTGTCCAACATTCCAATCCAACATCACAAGCAAAGGAATTTGCTCCTATGAATTCTCCTACATAAATTCCCTTTTGGAGCACACATGCCAAATTTTCTGCAGCCTGGCAAAGGCTAATGCTGCTTCTCCTGCTGTGGTTGTTTCTGGCAGCTGTGAATCTTGCTAGGTGAGAGGTATGTGTATGCGAACCAAGGGTAAAACGGAACCAAACATGGGAATGTAATGTGTACATTCAGCTATTTCCTACATTTTCTATATGCCCAATAAGGTTAAAAATAAGAACTTTGCAATGCATTTTAAAAGGCAGATGGGACTCAGCAGAAGTTTCTCTATAGCTCAATTATTTTTGTACTGAGTCCATGACTTCTGGATGACCTAAAGCATTTCTTTGAGAAAGGCGTCCAATCTGGACTTCAACATTTTTAGTTGTTCCAATAGTTAATGATTATTACTACCAAAATAGAAAGACAGGAAGAGAAAAAAGAAAGAAAAGGAAACTTCTAGATGTTTGATCAGCTTATGACTGTGACTGCCAGGATAGAATTCCCTGCAACCAAAAATCCTCTTCTCATGTAGAGACTYGCATTGTATGATCGTAACATTTTTTGTCAGTTCCTTTACATCCAGTCCTTTTCATCAAAATAATTTTGAAATGATAAAAGATTGCATACATTTAAGATGAGTTACAATATAGAGAATATATATATATATATAATGAGATGAATTTCATTCATCAAACTACTACTACTACAATTTCATTACAGCAAACTACATACCAGAGCCCTCACTCAAAGTCATTAAAGTCAGTAGGAATTGTGTTTGAGGGAAGCCATCATAATTCAGCCTAGATTATGTTTGATAGTAAAAAATGAAAGAAAGAAGGAAAGAAAGCAGGCAGAAAAGAACCTGGTGATCCAAATATATATTTAAACTCACATTACACAGCTGTTACTACATCTTGATCCTAGTATGCAGAACTCTAAAGATATTAAATATGAATATGAAATATGAAATATGATAGCAATRTGTGAATTATATTTTGGATCACACTGATGCCCACCCTAGTCTGGTACTTAAGAGTAGCTAAAAGTTATTGCAAGGGTGTTAAAATAATACATATAGCAAATAAGATGCATATAAAGATGTTTCTAGCTTACTGTAGAATTCAATGGATGCTTATGCATCTACTACGCAAAATTAGCAAGGATTATTCACTTTATAGATGCTTACCCCAAAATATTATTCAGAAATCTAATTAGTCCTCTATTTAATTTGGTGGCATTTTTCAGGAATTCCTGATTCTTTTTAGGATATATAAACAGATCAGAGCCGAAAATTTTGTGCAGCATGCATTATTCTCATCAAATTATTTACTGATATAACTGTTGTTATGGTAGATTTTTAATATCCACATATAAGCCAATGCATTTTCACTGTGCTTAGACAGGGAGTAGAAAATTTCAGCTTGAATCTGAAGCTATTTTTCAATTGATTGACTTTTATCTTTTTTTTTTAAATGTATCAGGATTGTTTCTGAAATTCAAATTAGTTTTTGTATTACACATTATTCTGCACTTACAAATATGGCCTATTCTTCATATAAACAGTTCTATTAAACCTTATAATTCTTAAATTCTTTAATTGTTCCTAGGAGTTTCTGCTTTGAGCTAAATCAATCTTTTCTAAATCAATCTTTCAGTATTCCAACATCAATATTTTGTCACATTTCAGCTTAATAGATATCTTTTTGTAATGTATCTTTTTGTTTAATTAATATGATAAAGATAAATATCTTTACAATAAAKGTCTTTCAGGCACCTTCTTACTAACAGAAGAATCAACTTATATCTTAAGATAAGGGACTAGGATTTACAGAAAGAGTCGTATTTCATTTCTTCCATACCCCTGCTCTTCAATAATAAAGCATTGAGGTCTCTCTATCTCAGTGCCTTGTACATAAAATAGTCCACAGAATAAAATACTTTTTCCAAGCCTCACAGAAAATTTAGAAAGACAATTTGATGAATTATCAAGAAGGCTTGGGTCTAGAAGTATAAATGTAATAAAAAAGGAACACTATGTAGTACATATTGAACAAATATATTTAATATTTTGGTTTCATTTTTCTTGAAACAATTTTCTAAACTATGAAGGAACTTAAAAGTTTATAACATAACTACTTAAATACCARTCTCAAGTAGGAAGACTTTTAGAAGAATGGACAAGCATAAATTTTCCTCAAAAGGCTTGTTTGGTTTAGTTTTTTATAATTATATCTTTGCTTTTAATTTCATCCATTTTCCCTAGCCCTAAAGGGGAATAAACAGATCTTTAATTAATTACCTCAGACATTTTTCTATGTGTTAATTTTTTTTCYCTAGGGAAAAATGTTGTATTTACTACTCATCTTTTTCCTGGAATATKATTATAAAATAACATATTTCTGTTAGTATTTTGGAGCTATATTTGAAAAATTTGAGAAGTTTCTAAAAATACCTACTGGAATTTTCCAAAGCTGCTAGTTCCATTTGAATTAGCTATGCACCTTTGAATGTCTTTAATAAATAGAATATTTCTGTAATCCCCTAGTTCCCTCATGTACAGCAAATAATTCCATCTGAATAAGTATGGAAAGTGCAATCACTAGTGTTATATGGGCACATATTCATAATTCATGCATGATTGTTTTTGGTCTCAGTGACTTCCCATTCTGATTCTGCATCTTTTCTGTTACTCAGCTATAACAGGATCTAATTTTTTTCACCTATCACTGGTTCATTTTACAGGTATCTCTTCTATATCCAGTGTGGTAAGACTCATGAAAAGAAATAATGTAACTTTCTTGTAATATTCCTGTGGCCTTTTATACATTACTTCCATACTGCATTACCTCTTCTTTAAAAATTATGTCTTACAGCTGATTGCTAGTAATATTTTCTCTTTTCTGTTTTCTTTTTTTTGTTTTCATTTCTCATGAATTATTAGGCCAAAAATATTTTTTATGCTTTTTATAAAGCTTTTTTTAATATGACTTCCTTTATTGTATTTTGTCTAGATATATTGTCTTCCTTGACTCAGTTGTGATACATTAAAAACCTATATGAGAAATCAAAATTATTTCCTGCATTTTCTCTTTTTACTGATTTTCAACATTCTTTCTTTGAAAGCATCATGCTACAGCTTTTTCTGTTCCAGATACTCTAAAATTAATTCTACTGTGTTTATTAGTGATTAACTCATCCATACTTAGCWCTTGAACTGATTTATGAATGTACATTATATAGATTTTTTCCAAAATATAATAATTTAAGTACATTTATATAGCTTCCTAAATCTTGCTGCTTAGAAATATTTATCATGATCCTATATGCTTGAACCCTATTTGCATATGGTGAAATGAAACAACTACTGATAAAATATTGAGATGCTTTGGTTGGTCACCTTCTATAATGTAGACGCACTCTCTGTCAGGAGGATACTTGTTCGGATAATTGGGAGAAGTGAAAATGCCTCCTTCTGCATATTTTGTCCAAGTTCCACACTGCACTGGTTTCTGTCCTTCGGAAGTAGTTTGCTTTTCTGCAAAATAATGACATTAAACATTATATAACTTGCTCATAAACTGTTATGTCTCTGACACTGAGAACTGTCTTACAAGTTAAGAGAGTCCCTTCTGCAAACCTAAGGTGTTTTTTTTTTTTTTTTCTATTAAAACAAAGAGTATCATCATTAACTTGGGGAAAATGAAGCTGTCGTTTAGGACTATAAATATCTAGTTCTTACTCAAAATACCTTTTCATTCACAAGTGATCTCAGTAGAGAGAAGAGACTTGGATATCTAGGGGAAGACAATTTTATATACCTTTTAAAATTATATCCTTGGAGGGAAAGTACCTGCTCAAGAGATGAAAGACACCACTTTCATATTCACCTGTCAAAAGACCGGAGCCCTATCAGTAAGTTACATTACTTAACTTGCTTGTAACTTATAGAGCATGTAACTTGCCCTATCAGCAAGTTACATGCCATGGACAGGAAAATACTGGAGTCATGGAATCATGCTAATCCACAGCAGACTGGTTCTACAACCACCTCACAGAGACAAACAAAGGGAATTCCTGGATTCTGTTTCTAGCATTATTTTTAACCTGCTCCTTGCTGCAAAAGAAATGTATAAATAGCTCTAGGGCCAGAAACCAGAGTCCAGAAATTCCCTTCTCCTAGGCAAATGATTAGAGAGCAGAGTCAGCCCTCTTGTTTGCTATCTTCCTAGCCCCAAAACTCTTGTCCATCAATGTGCATGCACATGGGCATGCAGCCTGGAGATACAGGCTGAAGAAAGAGAAGAATTGCTTCTGGACATCATGCTTTAACAGCTAGTCTATAATAAGATGGATGTTGCTATAATCTGAGTAGTTTTAGGTAGAAAAAAAAAAAAAAGGCAGATATTACAAAGAAAGATTCCAGGTGCCAGACCTCACACAGGTGCCTCCTCAATAATGGAAGCTAAAAACCTATCTATGCCTAAGAAGAACTGTTCCACCTAAATTAAACTACTGATGTTTCATATTAAATCATTAAGGTCCCTTCAATCTATCAATGGGGAAGACAGGCACCTTCCAACCATGATTTTTACCATCTTATATGCAACCCTGCAAGTATTTCTCTCTCTTCATTGACTGTTTCCAAGTTGAGGATAACTCCTCATGATATCTCCTGAAATTAATTCACACCCAATTCAGGCAGCCCCTGGGCTCAGCATCTCTTACTGCACAGGCACAGCACATGCCAAACTTAGCACCCAGGTTTAAGAACGCCCTTCTATCCTCACGCTGCACAAGGAGACAGGATGCCTAATTCCAGATTTTCTGCTTTGAATTCTAGTTCAGCAAGGAAAAACCATTTCAATTTCCAATGTATACATATACATATACATATACATATACCTGCACCTTTAATTAGTAGACCAAACCAAGGATCTAATTAATTACTAATTAATTACTAATTAAAACAAGTACCATTGGATTTTTGTCAATTCACAGGCACACTGATGCTAAAAATAAATGAACAAAAGGCAAGACCGGCTATTAAAAAYGCTTCAAATCTGCACTTTAAACTTCAATGTAATATTTTAAAAAACATCTGAAGTCTACGTACCTGTTCCTTTTTTGGTTGCCCCAGACAAATGTAGAATGATTAGACTTGCTACAACTGAAAGAGAAAAATGAATTGGCTATCACAGTGTGCTAGTGTCTGCAAAGAATACAGGTTTAATAGAATTACTGCACAGAAACTATCTGTTTCATGTTTACTTGCATCTTTCAATTACATTTCTTGTATAAAAACATCTCTTTGTWATCTGCCTCTGGAAGTATTTTCCCTTGTAAATTTTTCAAAATAAAGACGAGATTGTGGTTAAAATATGTAAAAAAAATCAATATTCTTTCCTTTGTAATACTGATAACAAAACATTTAACTAATATTTATTTAATGTTTATAATACAATAATACAATAATACAATAATACAATAATACAATAATACAATAATACAATAATACAATAATACAATAATACAATAATACAATAATACAATAATACAATAATACAATAATACAATAGTGGTTGCTTCTAACAGAGGGAGACAAAGTCTGCTAAGTTTCAGTGACAGTAATCTCTGTTACTACAGTGTATTAAAATATGAAAATGGATATTGTGACTATAAAAGAAATGAGGGGCTGGATTCTTCACATCCATCAAGACATTTGTAGATTCCTGATGAAATAAATTATTGWATGTGCTTAACAGTCCCATTAATCTAGTTTGTGTGACTCTCTCAGAGCATGCAGCTTTACACTACAGTGAATCTGCAGTCTGTTTTACAAATAACACTTTCCTATCTCCAATCATGCCTGCTGGAAACAAATAGCATGACTTTTTTAGCATAATTTCAAGCTCTCCAGCTTCCTGGAGCTTCTCCTGAGTTCATGGGAGTTACAGAATAGGAAATTTTGACTGGAATAAAAGGTTAAGAGGGAAATGCTCACACCAGTGTCAGTGTGGACACGCCAGCTTTGGAAGAGGAAGGCAGGAAACATCTTGGTCACTAGCTAGCTACCTGATGAAGAAATCACCTACTGTGAGCATTGCTTTCTTTGCATTACCCATATCTTGTTTGCTGTTGGAGAAAGTAGGCAAGTAAGAGCAGAAGAGAACAGATCCATGCGCTCCTGGAGTGCCGAGGGGTTTTGACCCCAGCTAGCTTGGCATTCAGCCTGGACATAGTGCCCAGACCTTGCTAAAGCTAAAGTGCTGATGAACTTACATGTTTATCCTCATTACTTCAAGCTGGTGAGTTACCATTTGTAGTGTTGAAAGAGACATTAATAGACTTGTTATCTTTAACAAATATAATTGAATGATATACTTTCTTCTTCTTACCCRCAAAACACACCAAAAGACATCACAGGCTAGTAACCAAGTGCCCAAATAGACCCTTCTCTGATGGTGTTGCATCATTTTCCAATTTTATACTGCAAATTGTGTGTAATTTATCTGTGATGGAGGCCAGTTTCTCTGTCTCTCCAGAATTCTAATGGCACTGGGATCTATATTTCAATATCTTTGACCCTTCCTATATGACAGGGAGCTTCATACATGATACATAGCTACCTTATTAAACARGGAAAAGTTGAAAGGCTGGGAAAATGAAGACCTGGCAGCCTACTCACTGTTTCTTGGTCAAGCTCACCGCCCTGTGCCTTTTGAATTCCCAGCTAACAGAGACGGATGTTGGCAGAGCTGGTAGTTAAAAACTCTTCTGTGTCATCTGCATTCAGCAAGAACATTACATCTTCTACTCAGAGCTGGACGATACCCAACCATTCATGCCCTCCCTCTCCACAGAGATGGAAATACGTGTTTGCTGAGGCTCTACCCTTCAGCTATGGCAGAATCTGAAGGCAATGAAGGATTTACTGAGTTGCTCATTTACTTAGCTGTGTTTCCTGCAGTGAACATTTTACATCTATGCATGTAATCCTCACCAGCCAAAATCTAATTTCTCAATAGTGGAAGGTGTTAGACTATGGAGCCAGATGCAGGCAGTCTTTCCTGCCACAAATTTATGGGAGCTAGAATAGGAGATGCAGCAGCTAAGTAAACTCATGGCTAGCTAAGTCAGAGACATTTCTTATTAGGCAGGTAATAGCATCTCATACCTTATTCTTGCATATTGCTTTTGAGCATCTTTCAAGTATTATCTCTCCCCTCTTTCTCTATACAGAAGAACTGAAGTTCAGAGAAGTAAAGTTRTCCAACTCAGTAAAATATCATTACAAAGATAATAGTAAAAAAAAAAAAAAAAATCATTTTGAGCCACAGCCACTAGAAAGAACGTTTCCCAGTCAGAGACATGTTGCTCTCCTTACTAATAAGGAGCTGAAGTATCTTTTTGGAAAAGAAAAGGCAATAGAAAAGTAGCCAATACTCTAAGCATTTTCTAGACAATTAGATACACAGAATGAGATACTTTGCTATATCAAAAAAAAAAAAAAAAAAGGAAAAGAATGAGAGAGTGATGTTTGATCTAATGTTATTAAAA